>NC_141854.1:8237623-8551373 GCF_024713525.1 Acromyrmex echinatior
TGAATCTTACAAGATTATCGTAAAACTACGTGGTATTATCTGGTTTATGTATTATAACTTTCGAAAGATTCCGAAAAGATTGATTAAGATCAAACAAGCTAACGTTGACGTCAAAACGACATCTTGAACATCAAAATGATTTAAAAATGACGACAAGTAACGTCAGCTCTTCAAGGAACACATCAAGGAAAGGTCAAAATAACTTTGACGTCAACGTTAGCTCCAGTAAAATCAAAATGATGATTTCTGTTACAAAACTGTTAACTGTTCCTCGACGTTAAGAATCAAACTAAAATCGTTTTAATTTCTTGTTGATTTTTATGTATTCCTTGTTTGCTGGGAAATAACTTTTATAAACAAATAATATCTATATATATTATTACTATAACGGATATAAATAATATCCGCGCGTAAAACGTATAAATTGTTAGGAATAATCCGATGTACATGTATTACACGACATATTTAATGTCAATCAATTTTTATAATAATAACATTGTATTAAACATCGGTATATTAAACGGCGGATAATCCTATTTCATTAGTATATCGGGGAATCCGCCTAGTAGTAGTTTGTGCTAATTACGTAGGCGCTCGCCATGCTTAAGCTATTCTCATAACGAGATCCACGGCACCGCACGTGACCACCGCAAATGAACCCTACTTGTGCGGCACTCAGTGAGGATAGGTCAGTAACGCGTCGGCAATGCATTCGTGCCCCATCAAACGGGCATCACGATCGAGCCTTCGTGCGCACCTGGCACATATATAGGGTGTCCTCAAACCTGTATTCAATAAAATCCTTTCATTAATTTCGTCGATTATACGAAAATTAATTATTTCTTACAATCTTCAATATTCTATGTCTAATCTAATTACATTTCGTATTAAAATTCACACTCAATGAATTTTTCGATTAATGTCAATTATTCAAACATCAGAGATTATTTTATAATTTTCTAATTTTCTAATCTTCAATATTAACCTTCATAATATATCTTGAATTAAAATTAATTGTTAGTTAAATATTATATTTATAGATTTCGAAATACGAAATCTTGTTATAAAATATTTAAAAAAGATTTTTAAAATTAAAAAATACTTAGAAATTTTGTCAATATCCTTTAATCATTTTTGTATGATCTCTTAAACATTAAATACCAGGGAATGGACCTTTTTAAAAATAACAAG
Source organism: Acromyrmex echinatior (assembly GCF_024713525.1). Classification (NCBI taxonomy): domain Eukaryota; kingdom Metazoa; phylum Arthropoda; class Insecta; order Hymenoptera; family Formicidae; genus Acromyrmex; species Acromyrmex echinatior. The sequence goes on from NC_141854.1 coordinate 8,238,815, forward strand.
TTAAAGTTACTCGTTATTGAGTAAAAAAAGTAATAAGTTACCGTTACTAGTTATCAATTTTTAAAAGTAACTCGTTATAGTTACTTGAAAAAGTAACTTTTCATTACTTTTTTAAAATCGATGACCATCAAACACAGCGGACGGGTATTTAGGAGCTTTCTAGTCTCAAGCTGAGTGACTTGTGTCCAATCGAACTGTGTTCAATCGTGTGCAAAGCAACGATAAAAGTAACTGTAAAATTTGTTACCATTGCTTAAAAAAATGTAACTACGTTACCATTATAGTTACTAAAAAAATTAATAACGCAGTTAACAGTAACGTTATCGAAAGAGTGACTTGTAACTGTAACTTTGTTACAAGTAACGAGTTACTTTCATTTGCTGTTGAATACACACATATTTTTTCATTTCTTTAATATGTTGTATTTCAATAATTTATTAAACTATTAATTTTGTATGCAAAAATTTCATCATTTCTAATCATTTACAATAGAAGTTGTCGATTTTCTTGAGATAAAATTGGCTGTGTTAATTAGTGTACATAAAATTTTGTCTACATGAAATGCGATCGCAAAGTTGAATGACCATCATATGTATCCTATCGACCGCATCGTTCCCATGTATACACAAGATCGTTTGTGCGAGACAGACTGAGATACGGATATCTCGAATTTCCCTGCTCACGACTCGACTCCAGCGGCTTCATCCAACCGGATTCGCCTACCTGCTATTCCCGGTTGCCCGAAATTCATCGGTCTACCGAGAAACGTTACAAAATTCCATCGAGATTCTTGAACTCACCTTGTGTTGCGAGACTATACCCATACTTGTTGTCTGTAAGACTTTTGTGTACATAATATTGTGCGTTCTAAAGAAAGTAAAAATATTTTAGTCCAACGAACGTCTGAAAATGTGTATTAAAAAATTCTAAAATAGACATAATCCAACGAAATGAATTTTATCTACAATAATATTTTCAAAATTGTATAAAATCAATTGAAATTTTTCTTTTTTAATTAGGTACAATATACCTAATTCAGAAAGAAAAATTACTCTTTACAGAAAAACTTTTCGAAAGAATTATTTCTTTTATAGCTTTATTAGTTACGGTAATACTATTAAGTTCCGTTAGGCTTTTCTACGAACTTTGGTCCGTATTTATATTGGTTAAGAGAAAGTTATTTATAACCCTGTCAAGATAAAATTCTTTTAAGTTAGATAATTCTACAAAAGAAAAGTAAATTATTAAAGGAAAGAAATTATATTTAAGTTCCCTAATGATTTTATGACTCTTTCACAAACAGCATTAAAACGAAACTTCAACTTTAACTTAAAAAAAATGTTATGATTTGTTCTCAAATTTAAATTCTAATTAAAACAACTTGAGTAAAAAATTTTTCATGTAAATTTTTTACATCTCGCCGTTTGCAATGGTCTGAATAGCATAATTTTTATTTGCGCATATACATTACATTATTTAAAATATACTTATAAAATATTTAAAACAATTATACATTTTTATAGTCTGTACGAGTTCTAAAAATTATTGTGAAAATTACTTATCACACATTTCTAGATTATTAAAAAAAATTTTAATATTAATTGTTTAATATATTTAATTGTTTACTACTCTAAAAATATTCTGAAATAAAAAAGCGCAACTCATTTATGTTATTTTTATATTTAACTTTTATTAAAAATTATTTAAATAATATATAAATTCAAGCATTCATTGTTTAATAAAATAGAGCCGATCTGATTCTTATACTCGGATAATAATTATTAAATGTGTAGCGCGTAAAAACTCTTTTATAACTTCACTACGTTAGTTTAGCCATCCGATTGTCCGTCAGGTTTCTTAGAAACGACTTAACTTTTTTAAACTTCATTTTCGCCAAGAATCTTAACCGAGGTAAAATATAAGTCAAATTAGTTGACCGTGGAAGAGTTAAAGGTCAATGATAATAAAATTTCCATATAGGGTAAGCTAGATATTATCCTTTCACATTTTACGGGAATTAGTTCACATAATAAAAATTAGAGGTCAAAATCAACTATTTCATAACAGAGGTCAGGTTTATATTATTTCATAACATATTTTTAGACATCTTTTTTTGCCAAAGGTTTTTCCCTGCACTACTTACAATTATAATTATATTCATTGTAAAGTTTATTTAAGTCATTAATTTATTACATACCTGCAAACATGTAATCAAAAACGTTTTAAGTTCACATTAAAAGTATACTGTATTTATTATATATTGCATTTTGTTTAATACTATTTTCGTTTTTTTTTTTTATTAAAAATGTGTATCTATAACAGTTATCTTCGATTTATTTTTTATTATCGATTTGCTATTGTTACATATGTATAAAATACGCATAGTCTATTTATCTCATATTTTTTATAATAATTATTTTTCAAGTGTTGATTAAAAAGCTTTAGAAATTACGATTTTTTTAATTATGTCAAAAAGCCATAAATATTTTATTACTCTTATTATTTTAATAAAAAAAAGTTAAATCTTTTTGAAAAGCGAAAAAATCATTGATTAAATCATCAACTTACTAGTTAGAAAATTTATGTCAAATTTAATACATTTTACAAGTCCCAAATGATTCATTCACATTTTTTTAGTTAATTTAACATAAAATAAATATGCCAGAAAGTAATATATAAATGTTATGTAAAAAGTGAATACAATAAATATAACATTGATTGACAATTTATTATTATTTATTTAAGCAAGTTATGCTGTATGCGTGTGATAGCATATTTTTTAATAAAATTAATATTTATAATATGTTAAATATATTTCATTATTTGTTTATCTTAGAATTTTTATTTAAAATATATTATTTTTATGCTCTTTATTCATTTATTCGAAATTTTGTTGGTTTAACATTAGAAGAAATATCAAGGAGGTGCAGAATTTTAAATATTTGTCATAAATAGGCGGGAGAAAATCACAAGGATCAGATTAAGGAGCTATGCAGAAAATGGAAAATGATAACAAGAAAAGTGTGGGAGTTAGAAGAAGGAATGTACAGAAATGATTTTAAAAGAAGATGGATATTATTCAGATACTTGATACAGAGTGTAATGGCTTACAGGGTTGAGATATAAGGATGAAAGAAAATGGAGGGACTAGAAAAGGTAACAATGGATTATATCAGATGGATTTTTTCTAGACTTTAGCACTACAAGGTATAATGAAGGAATTTGCTATGGATAAGTTAAGGATAGGATAGGATATTAGGATAAGGAGGCATGAGGAAAAGATTAGGGAAGGATATGCTGAAAAGAGAAAAAGCGTTATGAGTGGTGTTGCGTAGAGCTCGAGAAATCGTCGTGCACGACAATATGAAATCGTGGTCGGACAAAATCAAAGGATCACCCGCGCGCTTACACGTTATATGGACACGTATACTGTAATTAATAAACGTTAATGAGATACGGAACACCAGTGGAGATATTAATGTTGTCTCCCTGATCTACAAGACAGATGGGACGATACATACGGCGGAGAAAGAGAAAGTTACTATAATAGAAATGGGTGGAGGATAGAAGCAAAGAAAATGAAAATGAGATAGGATAGTTTCGAAGGATAGTAAGAAGGATTAATTAATAAAGAAAGAGAAACACAAAGACAGTGGGAAGATAGTAGAATATGAGAGCTAAATATAATAAGAAATACAAAGAAATAAGTTTAGACTGCGGGATTCAGCATACCTTAAACAAGAAAATCTGAAGGAATGGAGATCAAGTGAGGATCTTGATAAACTTAAGGTGCGGAAATTTAGAAGAGGACAACAAGAATTGACTAGAAGAAAATAGAAGGAGTTGTGTATAGTGTGGTAGAGGGAGGGACAATTTGGAATATTATGTGAGAGAATGTGAGAAAGCCAAAAGTAGATTTATTGAATTAGGCGAAGAAGGAGGTAAAGTATTAGGGAGATTATGGAAGATTTAGACAAGACTAAAGGAGAGATGTTAAGAAAATTGTGGAGGAATAGAGAGAGAAGGCTACAGGAAAGAGGGGAAGGAAAAAGTGACAGAGATAAAAGAGGCTGAAAGAACGTAAGAATAGAATAAAGGTTAGGATACTATAAGGGCAAGTAGAAAAATAAAAACTAAATAGGAACTGCGAAGATAGAAGTAAATACGTAAGTGCGTAGGGCTATGAAATGAGCTGTGATCTAGGATAAGAAATGATATTGTCAGTAATTATTGCGAAGAGAGTACAGTAAGATAATAATTTATTATTATTATTATTATAAAGAGAGAATATGAAAAGAAAGTGGTAGTAATAGGCTATAGCGATTTAAATAGAGTTTTAAAAGACATGAATGAGTTAAAGACCCTATCGTAAACCAAGTTCCCTTCTTGGCGATATATGTTGAAGTAAAATAAATTCTAATAAATATTCTCTCACTAAGAAATGTCAGTTTCACACAAATATTCAAACAACATAATCACATTATATTAAATTAACATTTAGATATAAAAATTTTAACAAAAGAGCGGTTTTATCACAAATACAAAATGCTGTGTATGACATTATTTAAAATTGGAATTAACTCTGGGAAAACGTGGCCTCCACTCTGAAAATATCTCTGTTTATGCGGAAACGCATAATTCTCCAATATATGTATAAATGAACGTACAAATACATAACATCATAATTATGCACATAATCGATGATCAGACAATCGGCACGTCTGTCTAACGAGCGCGAAATGTTAATCGATATCTCTTGAAATGGGACGCATACTACATCGTAATTACGATTCTGTAATGGCAGTTTAATCTATAATCGCATAATATATTCAAGTACTCCATTTCATTAATGACTTGTCGCAGACTATAATTGAATTGCAGTAATTACGCCAATACTGTACCGATTTCTCAATCGACGAAACTAAGACAAATGCGAGAATATACCTATATCAACATAAATTTTAATATGTATTTAGTTCAGTCTGATACTTCTGATTTTAATTTCAATGACAAATTTAAATATTAGGTGTTGGAATTAATTCGTAGCGTTTTTAATGAAAGAATGTTATTTATTTCACATGAGCATTAAAAAATACATTAATGAAAGTACTTCCCATGACTTGTAAAACGCTACGAATTAATTCCAACACCTAATATATAACAATATACACAGTATGCAACAGCTTACATACATCCTAAAATAAAAAAAAAAATTTCCGCGAATGGAATTAAACGATACAACATATTAAGATTTCATCGGATGTTATCAAAGAAAATAAAACCGTCATAATTGCGCGGCAAATTTGCAATACGTATCGTTAATGAGTCAATGTGGCTTCATGGTTTGTCAAAGTAATACAAATATCGATCGTTTAGTTATCGATACGTGTGAGTAGCTTAGCGAGTCCTGATATGCTAAAATACGAGGAAATAAATGCAAACTAGCGGTTTGTCTATTTTGCAAAGCATTTAACCTCGATACCAACGATCTTTGTACTTTTACTCGTGTGTCCTTCTTCTTTTCTTTCTCTGAAGACTGTCTCTTTGACCGCTTTTTCATCATGCCGATAAGGAACTTCCAATTGCCTTACATAAATAAAGTAATTCATTCGTCGTAAATCAATTTTTGTAAAGGAACAATAACAAGAATAAACAAGATTACTTATCTGACTCCCGTTGGAAGAACATATGTTATAAATGTATATCGTAAACTTAAGTCTTATTCTTGTTATTGTTTCTTTACAAAAATGAATTTCTTACATTTGAAATAACGAATTTGTGATCCGTGGAGAATGAGGACAGTCACTTGGCTTTTTAACGAAAAGACAAATTACGGCTATTTTCAACCAAAAAATAGCGGAATAGGGAAATACTCATCCTCAGTCTCACACAGAGTTTGAATTCCAACATTATTACGAGATTTTTGTCAAGACACCTATGGATTTTGCTAATGGTTTAAAGAAAAACCGAAACGTTCAAATAAGATGATACATAAGATGATATATTTGTTAATTATATAGAAATTTGCGCACCAATTTCCGCGCTGTGCTTTTATTATCCATATATTTTATTGTATTTTTTAATAAAAAAAATAATTTATGACATTATAATGTATATACATACCTATATGTATCGAAAATTTTGTGAATTAGTTTATAATATAAAATGATATTTATATAGAATCATTATCATCAAACTTGAGTCTATCAAGACAGAAATGAAGATTTGTGTGTGTGTGTGTGTGTGTGTGTGTGTGTGTGTGTGTGAAGAGATTAATTTAAATAAAAAAATGTTTGAAACGTTTCTATATCTAAAAGAAAAGTTATTCTTTTATTTTTCAAGATTTTAATTATTGGCGAAAGAATGATTTCATTTTGTTTATCAGACAAATGTAGATACAGTGTAAATAATTTTATATTCATGACGTAAAAATACAACGTTTTTGTACGATCGATAATAAATAAATTTATGAAGCTGAATACGTATGTATGTGCGATTTATACAGAAAGAGAATATATTTATATGATTTGTGTTTGATTGAGAATTAAAACTTGTTATAACTTCGAGATATTTAAAATTTAGATTTCTCTCTCCTTTAATATAAACAATAAGTACATTAATTACCTGTATATAATTGAATCAATAAATTTCTGCTTCTTTTTATATTTCATTATTTTGTATCGAGAAATATATGTAAATCACAATTTCGACGAATTCAAGGGAAATATTTTTGCTTTTTTTGTCTTTTATCTTTTCCATACTTGTAATAAAAATGTGATTATACAAACTATTTTTATGTATCTGCCTGTATGAAAAAAACAGAATACATTATTATTATAACTCGTATCATGAAGTATATAAGATCACTATTCAAGAAAAAACTAGATAATTAATACAACAGAGACATAATTTAAAAAAAATTTATTTTAGGAATTTATTTTATAAAAAATATTGTTATCAATTCTTTATAGTCAATTAAAAAAAGAGATATTAGATAATAAATAATGGAATAATTATGAATAATGGAATAAATAATGATATATGGTCAGTAAGAATAGAATCAAGCGTAACGACGTACGTTTTTTTTTCAAAAAAGAGATTAGAATTATGATTGAGATTCAAGAATACGTTTAATCCTTTATAATCTTTTCTTCTTATTCGCTATTTTCAAATCGCGATCGGAATGTGAAAGTTTAAAGTTTTGAATAACTAAAACTCTTCTGATTTATTCGTGACTAAATTTCGGTAAAAATCTCTCTTTTTTCTCTTTTTCAAGCAACTTTGTTATTTTTTGAAATTTTAATTATAAAGAAAGAAGGATATCATTGAAATTTTGAAAGTAACCATCACGATTATTACAGAAATCGTATAGTATATAAAAATTGTTTTAAAGAATCTTATATCTAAATAATATAAATGCAATTATTCTTCTTCTTGTTGTCCTCCTGTATGAATTTTGAATCCACTAAGGTGGATCAAGATGTGATCATCTTCAGTATGTAAAATAATGAGGTCAATATAAATTTGAGTCAACGTGTTACAAATAATTACAATAATGAATGTAGATCATACAATGACAGATTTTTTAGCAAGAGTTGAAGCCAATGTCGATAGATTAATTCGTCAAGTTAATCCTCGTGTATTTATTCTAGTAACGATTGCCGTGTATCACAACTTGGAAATTTTGCTAGAACAAATACACGAGGATTAACTTGATAAATCTATCGACATTGGCTTCAACTCTTGCTAAAAAATCTGTCATTATATGATCTGCTTTCATTATTTGTAACACGTTGACTCAAATTTGTATTGATCTCATTATTTTGCATATTTTACATACTGATGACGCCCACATCTTGGTCGAAACGTTTATATTTATTATTAGGTTTTGATTAAGTTTTAAATATATGACTTTCACTAACGACATCCTGCGTGTGTCTGTTTTACTCTTTCATTCATATATTGTATAATTTAAGCCACGTTTAGTAAATTTAAATTAACATTAATTTTCTTTTTCTCAGAATTCATATAATCCGAATTTTTTTATTCTTTTGATTCAACTTGAATCATATACTATTCTATACAGAACACTACTTTATTATGGTATTTTATTATAGTATTTACACTACTATATAATACTACTTTTTTACGTTTAGAATCCTCTAATAAGATACGTAATAAATATCACTATACTCTTTCCTATATTCTACTCTCTCTTTTTCGTTCCCGCAGCGATCCGAAGTCTAACCACTTTCTCATCTAGCCAGCACCATGTCCCCGTCCTTCCTTTCTCTGTCATCATTCTTACAGTGTGAGAATCGCGTCGTAGCGGACACGTTACACGAGGGATAACATACGATACGCAATAAGCTCGCGACTCGCGATTTTTCGTCCGTCACGATGTGTACATCGTAAGATACTGGTTATCAGGCTTTTTGCAACTGCAAAACCGAGATAGGAGACAAAGAGAGAGAGAGAGAGAGAGAGAGAGAGAGAGAGAGAGAGAGAGAGAACAAATCTATTAATAATCTTGCCTGAAATTCTTATGAATTCATAGTGAATGTCAACGTTTATTTTGTCTTTCAAAGCCACGTCAATTGAATTACGAATTTGAGCGATTTTATCCTTTTGATATTTTAAGATTATAGATCAATAGATAAATTTACATTTATTCTTATAATAAGAATAACATTATTTTTTTTTTCCAATCTTATTCTTAAGAATAAGTTTCAAAGGATATATATATATAACCTTTGGTAAAAATTATTTATAACATTACGATACTTTGGTGATTTTAATAATATTTCTATAATTATTAGATTATAATATACTAGACACAAAATAAAGATAGGACGGAAACTATTGAAAGATATTAGAGTAAACTCGCATCTTGTCATTATCGTCACAGCAGAAATTTTAAATACGTTACAACAATTATTTTCTCATCTATAAGAATAATTATGCTTTGTATAGCAACACAACAAATTAAAAAATTGTCCCTCTTTGCTATAATTTATAGATTAAAACGCAATGAAACATGGCAATTCACTGTTTTCAAAGTTTTCCTGTTTAATGATATTAAAAAAACATTAAAACGGATAACGAAAGAGAAAAAGAAGGGAGGAAGAAGTAGGATGGAAAAGGCGCGAAGAAAACAAGCATGCGTTTAGCACTGACTAACCCCATTTGGTAGCAAAGCGAGAGAAATCCATTCCAAGGCGCGTTGGAACATTACCCAAACCATCTCACCGATGCGGAGCCCTGAAACCCAGGCATGGTTGCCATAGTGACCGCGTCCATCCTCCCCTACTCGTACTCCATCCCCCATAACTCCCCTTCCTACCTCTTCTCTTTCTCTTCCCCCCCATGGCCATCCTCCCTTTTCCCCTTATTCACCTTCATCCTCACTATTCCTCACCCTCTTTCCCTCAACCTCTGCATCACTATCCTTCACCGACATCCCCTTGCACTCCTCGTCGCTTCTCTCTCCTCACTGCAGCAGCCCCTATTCCATACCGAGCCCCTTCCTCCTCTTTCCCGGCACAACGTCAGCCGATATCAAACTGCGATATCAATTACCACGACGGCAAACTACCGCACGAAGCCCGGCGATGAATTTACGGGTCGGAGCACGTGTTTTATGCAGTTTGTCGGTTGACGGAGTGAATATTGCGACGCGATATGTACGTGCGGGAGGTAAACGTTCGTGTTCACACGCGTTCGCATCGACTTATCCGTGACAATCGTCGCACGGTAATTTGGCACACGATACACGAAAAGTCCAGCCTAATGTCACTCCCATATTTATTTTGGATTAACAGAATCTCTTTTATTTGAAAATAAATTCTTTGTATGATACTGCAGAATAATTTATTACAGATTTATACAAAAGTCCTTTAAAAATAATATCACTTATTTTACAGTTTTAGTCTTTATTTTTTTTTATTATTATTTTTTGTTTGTCCTTTGTAAATTTGCTGAAGTATAACATACTCGATAATTGATGTTATATTTCCATGTTGTTATCAATCACGTTTTTTGAAAATATTGCCCATATAAAGAGCAGAAATGATGAAACATGTCAAACCAATGATGCTTTATATTACGAGCTTTGTATGAGCATTTTTGTATGTATAATAGGTCTGCAATAGACAGTTATATTGAAATTATATAGATTAAACATTCGAATCACTCTAATCTATCTATCTATTTCAAGGTAATAGTTCTATGAAAAATGTTATATTTATTTGAAATATTCATGAATCCATTACTTGAGTTAAAAGAAAAAAATAATTTAACTTATCGATACAATGCACAGAATTATATAAAATATAGCCAAATTAATAGTATTCAAAATACTTAATTATTCCAAAAAATAAATTTGCATACGAATTTTATATTTGTCTTTCAAGTAGCGTTTACTTTTAAAGAAATAATGTTAACAATCGAACTGAATTGATTATTATTCTCATTTCTCATACAATATTGATTAGTTCTTTTTTTTGCTCATTTTGTATTGCGAGAGTAATTGTCAGTGCAATGGGTCGTATTTTGATAGTTCACAAAAGTTAGACAATTGCGTGATCAATTTGCTTACATGTATACTTATTTTCTATATTAATATAATATCAAAAGCTAGTAAATAACTTGCGATGTCTAATAAAATCTTTATATAAAGAGGGTACAACTTTTTCACAATCGTTCAAAGATTATTTTAATCCTACATTTTTTAATGTATGTTTCTTCGTAGAAATTGAAAATTATCATAATAATTACGCTACGTTCAAGGAAAAATTGGTACATTGTGAAATAAAGTTAATAAAACTTTTATTCACATTGTTACGAAATTATTATCTCAAAGAGTTATGCTTTAAACATTTAAAAACTAATTCAAAGTTGGATTAACAACTCTGAATTAGTTTTTAAATTATTAAGGCATAACTGAAAGCGATTCACTGTGAATAAGGATTTTATTCTTTATTTCAATGTATCAATTTTTGCTTGAATATAGTGTTATTATTATGATCATTTTCGGTTCCTATAAAGAAAAATACGTAAGAAAATACAGTAAAAATAAAACGGTCTACGATCGCGAAAAAGTGAAAGCTGTACTTTCCTTTAAAAAAAAAATGTCTCTCTTATATTCTCATCTTATATATGTATAAATTTTCATAAAAGAAATTTATAAATAAAATTTTTTACACTAAAATGAAATTATATGCACAAATCATCTTATGTAAAATCTTCTATAAATTTTATAATCATCAAATAAATAATACAAATAAAGAAAAGGTTTAATTCAATAAATAATAAATAATATGTAAATAATAAATTACTCCAAGATTGAATCCACTGTCGCCCAATGCGATTCTAGGTCTGCTTCTCCTTTCAACTTCTTTCACTGCTGTTTCCTTGTAGCACTTTCACACGACATACACTCTAGAAAATAAGGTTACGATCGCGCGCACGTCACTCAAAGAAAGAAGAAGAGAATATGACAACAGCGCGACACTTTGTGCGACTCTTCTACGACGTCTACAATGTTAATCGTATGCGACGTACACTTTATTATAATCGTAGCGGAAGAATAATATGAAAACAATACGATTGTATACGAAATTACCCGCTCGAAACGTTGCGACGTGACGTCTCGTGCGACGAACGGAATCGGAATTTCGAGCAGTAGATGGAATTGAAAATCACGTAGTCGACATCGCAACGTTACACTTTCGTATACGTATTTCCATACCTTGAAATAATAAATAATTTATGTTCACACACATTTTAAGGCAGTTATCTCATGTTATAACGTAATAAATAAAAATATGAGTTAAGAGTATTAATTATGAATATATATAATAAATATATACATATCTATATTAGGAGTAACGGAATAGATTATAGAAAATAGTCGCTGTCAACATTATTCTCGATAAACTTCAATCTAAATAAAGACTATAGAGCATAAAAAACGTAAAGCAATGAGACATAAAAAATATAAGTGAATCGATCAATCCCAATAGAAACGTACAATAATAATGTAAGCAATAACAAATCCAAAATGTTGATTTGCTTATGTCTTACTGCTTAAGTTTTTTATATGTCATAGCTTTAATCGTGACAGAAATATTTCAACATAAAAAGAACAGTTGAACTATTTAACAGTTGAAATATTTAAAAATCTCGCTAAATATAGATCTGAAAATAATTTTGTTGGACCATCAAAATAATTATGTAGGACGCTCTCCCTGCTAGAATGTCAAAACTTTTTGCAGCATTGCTCAGCATGCTTGAATTTCCTACGTAATTGTTTTGGTGAATTTAATGACTTTATTTTCAGATCCGTATCTATTTTCAAATCTGTAGCTAAATTTTTATATACTTTTAGCAAAATCATCCTTTCCATGTAACAAATCATAGATACACAAATATAAATTATATTAGAAGAGTCGATACGGACTTAAAATTTTTTGACATTTCTAACGACACTAATTATATTTCGTATTTACATTTAATAAATATTTTCTATCCATATATTTTTTCACGATTTTATATTTACTTAATTCGACTATTGATTATTACTGTCCAAATTAAATTATAAGAGCCATTAAAAGGAAGAAGAAAAAAAATTACACAAACATCGGATTTATGATGTATGGTGTTTGATAAACTTTAAAGTATGAACTTAATTACATTTATACTTATTAATTAAACTCATCGCAACACTGCTTAGCTCAGTTGACCTGTTCTGTGAACGCAATATTTTATCAATAAGCGAAAAATTTAAAAAACGACAACTACTCTGGTGCCCTGCGGTACAACGTGAGTTGAGTTAATGACTAATTAAAACGCAATGAACCGTTCCAAATTATACAATTGAAATTCAAATGCATTGCACTCCCACAATACATTTCGAATGCGTTAATCCTACGAAATACACAGTATTATTTATAAACAACACTGATTTATATCATGGCTTTCCATTACTTGAATCATTCGTTCTGGTAATTCGTGTATCATTCGTGTTTTCAATCTGAAAATGATGGGTAATTTGCAATAAAATTGTAAAATTTAAAACTCGATCAGAAACCTATTCGAATCGAAATGTTAAAAAGAAATAATTATCATCAGGAAGAGTAATAAATAGCACAATAAAACAATAACTCATAATTTGCATCCGTCATCATGTTGATTTCTGCTTTAAATGAATAAATCACATAAAATGTCTGTCTCGGTATTAAATAATCGTCGCCTCGATTCATTTACGAGACGTTAATCGTGGGAAGTGATTAATCGCATGGTTGCTGAATCGCTTATCATTATTTACAGAAAATCAACGTATTTCAGAAGATAATATGACACAGTGGAATATCACTACTTGGTTTAGTTTCACCGCATGAATAACAGCAAGGTAACCTTGTGCAAATAACCGTGCACTATATACAAAAAAAATGAGCACCGTAGTCGAGCACGGTGTACCAGCCAATTCGTAACTGCCACAAAATATTTAACACAATATGAAGTAAACGCGCAATAAATATTCCATTCTACCAATTTCAAATTAATTTCAATGAATAGGCTATTATTGCATATTAAATCTCTAATATATAGGCAATAAAATCCATATTTATGTGTTAAACATATAAAGATGTTAAATATTTTTTGTATAAATTTATATATTTATTGTTTTATTAATACACTGAAAAAATTGTTGTGCTCCGAGAAGTAAAAAATTGTGTAAATGATCAGATTATTTAATAGATCTTGGCAGACATTAAATTAAAGAAACGATAAAAATGTGAGGCTTTATCGTTGAATTATTAAATTATATATATATAATTTAATAATATATATATATATTTATAATTTTATATATATATATATATATATATATATATATATGTATATATACACACATATAGTATTATATATATATTTTTTCCCTTGAATTATTTTCCCTTGAAAAATTATACAACAACAACGTAATAATAATTCTTCTCGAACAACTAATAAATTTGGAAAAAAATAATGATAAAATAATATTTTTAATTAATACAAAGAGAAACTTTTATCTTTGTTCGAATTAAACGATTTAATATTTATTCATTTTAAGCAGATTAAATAATTATTTAACATATTAAATCATTATATTAATGCCATTATAATCTGTAGTAAAATTTTTTAATTCTAATCAATCTCTAAAATATCCTAATAAAATATTGTATTGTACATTGATTTATGAACTTGTATCTTATTTCATATATCTACTTGTGTTTCAACAAAAATGATATTTTTTTTAAAGAATAAGATCAGTTATTTAAGAATATGTATATTTTACACAATTAAATTTTTACTAAGGTATAAATGTTTTTTTTTTTTTAAATATCCTTTCTACATACGTAAGACGAAATTTTTAATTATATATTGTATTGTAGACTCATTCGGGATGTTATTTTCTCATCGAATGCTGTGTGAAGCAAAAAAACTCAATGTTTGTCTTTTTAACAAAAAAAAAGCGTCATGTTTTTTTTTATTAAAAATTTTTTTTCGAGAACTTGTAGAAAAAATGGCACGAGGTAAAGGAATAAAATGTACCCCTGTAACTTTCCGACCTCACCCACGCATCTCTCTTTTCGCGTTGGTATGTTCAACATTGCACAGCATTTTAGGGCGCGACGGCATCGTTTATCTAGGTCAATGTAACGATGGAGACGTTAACTGCACTCGCAGAGGGAGGTCAGAGCGAAGAGTAATACGTACGTATATATATCTATATAGAGACAGATACCGCAAAAAATACAACTTGACTTTCTGACTCCTTTCTCGATAAGAGCTTTATTGAAACAAGATGGAATTCGCGTTTTTCTTTGGATAATATTACTTTACGTCAACTCTTTGCTGCATGATACAGAAATCGATATCGCGATATTATATATCTAATAATTATTACAAACTTTTAAGAAATATGAAAATTCGGATTTTATAAGGAAATTTATATTTTATAAAGGAGAGGTGAGATATTATAAAATTGCCAAGATTACAAAATATTAAATCATTTTGCTTTGTTCATTTATAGCTAAATCTGTTGTAATAAACATAAATTTGAAAATAAATGGTTGAAATTAAACAAACCAGAAGATTTTGAATATCGATCAAAATTCCAATTGTCACACCTAGAATTTAATAGGATTTAACCAGAAAATTCTGATTCGTCTATTTTCAACCAGAATTCCAATTAATTCAACCAGACATTTTTTTTCAGTGTTGCATCTAAGCATCAGTAGAAAAGAATTCTGTAACAATAAAGTTATTACCACCACGTTTCTACGCAGAGTTCGGCCTTCTTTTTCCTAAGAACTCAAAGTCTTCCTTCAAACTAAAATACCGATTCATCACTGCATTAGCCACATTGACGTAGTTATGAAACTCGCTTCCGGGCGACTCGTGAGGTGCTCGATCGCATTTGAAAAGTTTGATTGGAAGGACGGTATGAATGATGAGTATCTGAAAAAAGTTTAATGTAACGCTGGGAAAATCGGTCCTCTTTCCCCAGCCTTCTCTCAGAATCGCATTCGCGCCCGAAATTATCGGAACGGTTCGAGTCGAACGCGAATATACCTATCGGCATGCCATTAAAATGTCTGGCATCGCTGCATTTCGAATGCACGCGCGCATGCACATAGTACGGTTAGCGATACGAGATTGACTGCCGTGTGGCGTCATATATACCTCGTTATATGGTTACGCCGAAACTTGGCGAAGTTGGCATCCGTCTTCGGCAAGCCCGTGGAAACCGCCGGAAAAGGGAGACACGAGAACGTAAAGACAGGAGGCGTGGTCGCGGGGTAATACGAGAAACCGCGAGAGAGAGAGAGAGAGAGAGAGAGAGAGAGAGAGAGAGAGAGAGGGAGAGAACGAGAGAAAGAGAGGATTACATTACAGCAATACATCGCGGCAAAAGTGTGCACGAATGCGCGGCGAACTTCGAGCACGTAATTACGAACTCGACCGAACAGCTGAGAGATTTAATTAACGAATAGAGTAGCGAATTTTTAATTGCGTTATCAATTCCGCGATTGCTCGGTCGGGATGAAATGAAATACTAAACTTCAAAGAGACCGATTTTTGTTTATTTTCTTTTGTTAAATCGAAAGTGAAACACTTTGATTTCACATTTGGTATCTGAAACAGTTACAAGTACAAAGAATAACTGAAGAATTGAAACGTGCGAAGTGAAACACGTTTTGCTTTTGTCTCGCCGAAAAATTGACAACATTTTAAAAAATACCGATGTGGATTTAACACAGTATCTATATAATTCTCACCTATTGTGTGTGTGTGTGTGTGTGTGTGTGTGTGTGTGTGTGTGTGATGTTAACACCAACATGGTGTAGATTTATAACCTTAAGGCCCGATTGCACCAATACTACTTTAATTTAAAGCTAGGCATAAATTCTCTCTCTCTCTCTCTCTCTCGGCTTTAAAAAGAAAAAAGAGAGTTTTTAAGCTTTATTTAAAATCAAAGTAGCATTGGTGCAATCAGACTTAAGAGTCATGGCGCATAAAAAAAACTTAAGCAGTAAAACATAAACAGTAAGGAAATCAACATGTTGAATTTGTTACTCATGCTTACATTATCTTACAGTTTCTGCTGATTGGTCAATTCGCTTATTGCTTACATTTTATTGCGTTAATTTTTTGTATGCCACGACTATTATAGCGCTTTTTCATTGGCAGAACAATGCGCACTTTAAAGCCGTTGTATACAAACCGACATAAAGATGTACGTTTAATAAAAATATAGAAACGGATTAAACTGCAAAATATTCAATACATTTTATTGTGCGCTGTAATAAAATACACATTGGGCATTTTATCAATTGAGATAATCTCACTTTTACATTTAGATTAGAATAGTATGTACAACAGCTTTAATGTGCACTGAGTGTGCATTAGTTCTGTCAATAAAAAACGCTATTAGGTGGCCCGCACACTCTTTCCATAATATAACAGTAATCGTAAGACGTACCAATAAATACCATAAGAACTAGGTTGTAATTAGAATCACAGTTAATTTTCAAAAACTTTCAGCTCTGATTGGCGAACTTACGCTACGATTACTATTAGCGCGGATCTACAATAGTTTTAAGCCTTAAGAAATTGACCAATTACAGTCGAATGCGAGGAGAATAATTGACTGAATTCGTCCATTTCTCATGGCTTAAGGCTTGTAACATCTATTGTTGATACGGACTTAAGGAAAGTGTGCGAGCTTCTTTAGATATAATTCTAATTGTGTCGTGGTGTTTATATCAACATTATCATAGTGCGAATTTAAAAGCAATGGTATCAAATCCATATTATGTTGGTGCTAATATTAACACCAACACAGTTAGAATCATATAGACACTGCGTGGTATTAAATCCACCCCGAGAGAAAAAGAGAGAGAGAGAGAGAGAGAGATTTTTTAGATTATTTTAGAGTGGAGAGGCGGGTTCTCGAAACTTCCTCGTGTTCGGCCTCATATCTGCGATCTCAATCCGAATCTTTTAACCACGCGCTCTAATCGAAATTCTGATTCTCAGGGTCAGGGTTCAGTTGGAAAATTTCCACGACACACACACACCGAATCCTCGAGAATCCGGGAGGAAGTGAGAAGGGCTGATGTACGCGTAGTTCCGGCTCGCTTTTCCACGTTGTCTGCTTCCAGGCGAATCGCGGCGAAATCCTAACGGTACCAGCTCGATCGCGCGGCGCGGCGCGGCGCGGCGCGGCGCGGCGCGGTGGGATGGGACGGAATGGGACGAGACGGCGGCGGTTACAGGAGGCGGCGGTTCAGTGACCGACCCACCGATCGACTGTACCACTATACGGAGGTATGGAGCTGGAGAAAGAGGATGCATGGATGCGGGGAAGAGGAGAAGGATGGCGGCGTGTATACACAAAGAAATTTCCCTTTTTTTCGAGAAGATATCGTGTTTTCTATTATTATTACCGATTGTAATATATATATATATATAATGGTGATTACAGGTATCCCTCTACTTACGACGGAATTACGTTCCTAGACCTCGTAAATCGCCGTGAATTGATCGTAAGTCGAATAGTAATCCATATATTCGAGCTATTCAGAACGTGCTTTCGCGATAACGTTATATTTAGCATGTAGTTTTTATGATATATATTTAGGGTATATAATTAAGTATGTTGTATATAGATTCTATAGTATAGAATTTCAGATATAAAAATATTATATTTATCGATAAAAGTGAATTTTGAATACGGGTCCAAATCTATTGTTTTTTTTTTGCTGCGTTTAGCAGAAAAAGCATCTTTACAACTGCATATATTATCTCAAATTTTAATTGGTTCTTGTCTCTAGTTCCCCTTATTGAGTCTAAATGTATTAATATCAATATCATATCAGAAAATCTTATAATAATTATAAGCTACTTTCTGGACGCAATCATTCTCTTTTAATAATAATATTTATATCACTAGCTATTCTGAACATAAATAATTACAAAGATACGTGAAAAAGTAAGTTAATGTTTCTACCAATACACTTAGAGAAAAGGTTTCTTCGATTTAAAAAAATGTTTCTTTGCTATACGGCTAAAGAAAAAATTTCTTCAATTTGTGAATGTCATTTCTTTGATTTAAACATTATTTTTTCAAATCAATTTATTTGATTTAAAGAAATTATATTCAAATCCAAGAAATGACATTTCTCTGGGTGTAGATTAATAATAACTTTAATCTTGGACTTTATCTTTTTTTAATTATTAGCGCTTATTACTGATTATAAATCCGAAAATCCATAAAAATCGAAATAGAGTAGTATGTAAATAGAGAGATATTTATATAATAATCTATTTTTACGTGCAAAATTTGCATTCTGAACATTATGTCCAATGGTACTTCCTATCAATGTAAATTAACTTTAATCTCGATTTAACACTTTCCATCTTTTTTTTAATTCTTAGAAAAGAATTAGAGAAAAATGAAGAGTTAATTGAACATGAACTGAGATCAAAATTAAATTATATTGATAAAAACAGACATTAGATGGAGAAGAAATAATCAAGATTACTCAAAAGTACACACATATATATATGAACATGTGTATATAGCATAAAAATAAATAGATAGATATTACAGCTCAAACAATTTGTTCGAGCGTTTTCGAGGTAAAGAACATGAGAATTTTACATTTGTATGCCTATGTTATTCTTATTGTATTCAAGGATTTGGAAACGTTTTTACGTTTTCTCTCCGATATACAATAGCTACACACACACACACACACACACACACACACACACACACACACACACACACATGAAGCTACGCGATCTTTCGGATCACATTCCTTTTTTCACTGAATAAATTGCGCGATTTCCTTCTCTGTTTTATCCCGACACATACTTCCGAGTATTGCGTTTCATTCTCGAGGGATAAACGAGGCGACACAACCGATCCAGACTTTCTTTTTTCTTTCCTTTGACGATGCGTACAACGGCGGCGGAAATATTGGCGACAAGTGAGATCGTCTGTGAAAATCATCTTTTCATCGACGACACGCAGAAAAATGTCTCTCGAAAGCGCGGAAGAAGATAGGAAAACGCTCAGAGTCATAGTCAAACGCATTTAAATGCAGATGCACTTATCATGTTAAAGACGTCGCGGAAGATGACGTCTCGACGCAAGCGAGTTATCTGAATATATGTCAGTGATCTATTTTCCGCAGTCAATTAAAGTCAAAGACGAATGATCTTAAAAGTATTAAATTGCTGAAAAGAGATTCACTTGTAAAACGAATCATTCCTTTATTGTTACAAAATTATGTAGGAGCAGCTTTAAACTCGTCTACTTTTAATTACACAAATAATTTTGTCGAAAATCATTTTATCGCGCTTTCTCATTTATCGCTATTTACTATCACGTGCCTCGCTTTTATCCGCCTTTATATCGGTTTAGCCGAATAATTCAATCCTTTCCATCTGATCGTACGGCTAAGAAAAATATTACTGCAGCGTACGACAAAGAAAAATAGCTTTTCACATTGAAAAGGGATGAATCAATCATCTATATTTTAGGATTAAAAAATATACAGTAAATATTTGAATTTAAAAATCTCTCAATATATCCCGTAGAAAAAAATAATTGTGAAAAATTCTGGAATCGATTAATACATTCGCATCTCACTGGAGTGGCTGAGAATTTTCACAAATTTGAAATAACAATGATGCGAAATAATCCCGAACGACAAAAGCATTGATATTATCGAGGTCTTCTACGAGAAATTTCGTAGAAATGATGAAACGATCAGAAAAAGAAATCGACTACATTCTATTTGAATAAATTAAAGTGTTATATAAAGTGTTTCACAGACAGTTTTAAATTTAATCAGAGATTTTTCGATCAACTAGCAAATAAATCTTCTAAGAAGACTCTTCTTATGCAGAATGAAAAGGAATCATCATTTATCATATCTGTTTTTGTCACTTAGCTTTAACTTGAAATTCTATTAAAATTCGCTTGACATTGTCTAAGGAACGAATTTATTATCCTTATAAGCTTTCCTGAAGTTTTCTTGATGGTTAATGATCTTTTTCAATCGTTTACAAATTAATAACCATTAATGCTTCAACATTTTTGCTAAACAATTAGAATTCAAGGATCGTTTAATCTTATCAAATTATTAACGTTTTTTTACTACAGTGGACTTGAACCAACTTGGTTGGATTAATAACGACATGCTATACTATTCGCATCTACCAATAAACTACTAATAAAGCATGCAATGCATCAATTCAACCCGAGATCCGTTCAAATCCACTGCAGTCGAAAATGCTACAAGATTGCAAGATGTCCTGCAAGACACGTGGCAAATGTCTTGAAGACGTTTCTTCGATAAGTGGGTTATTGGGACGAGCAAAGTGCTAGCGCTCCGGGGAAAGAAGAAAGATAAAAGGAAAGACCTTCGAATGCGCCGAAGATCTGCTGACGTTCGAAGCGTCATGTAAGATAACCACGTCCGTATAGTAAACTATTATCTGTCCACCATATGCTTCCATTATTCCGGTTGTCTGCTTCCTCATACTTACGTAACACGTATCCTCATAAGCTTGAGCATTTCTATATTATTCGGTACAGAGAGAGATAGACAGATGTGCTCGTTCTTGAATAGGAATTAATAGAAAGAAAATTGGGTCTTATGATATTCATATTTTGAAATATTCTCTTTATTTATGGATTAAATATTAACATTTATTATTATATTTATATGTATCTAATATGATATTAATTATAATATTATTATGTATGTTGCATTAATTACTCTTTAAAATTATAATATTTATTACATAAATTAAAATCAAATGAAAAATTATTGATTATTTATATTCTTGCAATGTGATATTCTAATCTATTGTGATATTTTACTTTAAAAAATTATCATCATTTTCAAAAGCAATTTGGTATACATTCTTAATTCAATTTTATTTTTAACGTAATTAATAATTATTTTAATTGATCTGTTATCGTTAAAAACTCTTTAGTCCAGAGAAGAGAGAGAGAGAGAGAGAGAGAGAGAGAGAGAGAGAGAAGAGAGAGATTATAGTCTCATGATTATTAGATAAAATAATATTGAAATACATATACTATAACTAAACGCCGAGGTAGAGACAAAGTTTAAAATTGATTTATTATTATTTAATATATTATTATTTATTATATTATTATTTATTAATTTTAATATCCAAATATTGATGAAATATTAATCCTTTGTGAACCAATGATTTCATTTCAGATAACCCTCTTTTATTTTAATTATAAATTACTCGCTCAAAACTTTTATGAAATTTAATCTATGAGGTAATTTTTTCATAATGCTTTATTCGAATCTGAGTAATCTCTCTCTCTCATAAAAGATTCAGATTAGTGAATTTAATATGGCGAACAGAAATTATATAAAAAATAATAATTGATTTTGTTTTATTTGAAGCTTATCAGTGCTACATATTTAAACATTATTACTGACCTTCAAATTCTGATTACAATTATTACAAACAATTATTTCCAAATTAACTTTCAAGCTTTGGTTATAACTCTGTGATAGACCGTTTTTTATGGTTACTTTTCTTTTAAATTTGATATTTTCAGAATACAGGCAAAAATTCGGAGGTACTAAATACCTTCACAATAATCAAATTATTTCTTTGAAATTGGAATTTTAGAATTTCAAGATCAAAATCGAATTTACTTTAACGATTCTAAAAATTTTTAAGAAGCAAAATCTTCCATAATTTATTCTGTTAGAAAGTTCTGTACTGAAAGAGGAGGTGTTAGTTTTTTTTAATTTTAGAATAAAAATAATTAAGAGAGAGTTTTTTGTTATTATTGCTTTTTATATTTCTTTAAAAAAAATTAAAAATATTTTTCAATTAATTAAATTAAATTAATTAAATAAATAATTAATTAATCAATTTAATTCATTTAATTTAATTTTTATTTTTTTAATTAAAAAAAATTTTCTTATAAAAACTGTTATATTAAATTATATGAAAAATTCACTTTTACTGCCCATGAAAAAAAAAGATATAAAAAGTGAGCACTAGTTGATTGACCATCTAACTCCATCTAGTGACGAATAAACAAATGTAAAGCGAATACAATAAAAATGCGTTGCCATCTATCGCCATTGGATGCAATTAAATAGTCAACAACAATAATAAGAAACTTGATAATTTCTCCTTTATCAATCGACGTGATTCGATACCTTGTAGCGCGCGACTTTTTCTTTCGATTTTCTCCCTTATCGACCGAGGAAGAATTTAACCATTTCGTATGAGATCGTGGGATGTTGTCAGCATTGACATCAGCATCGGTCGAAAATATTTACTACGCGCCGGGAGACGCCAGGAGGACTGTGGAGGACTAAGAGGAGACGCGTGACGATGCACGCGTGCCGAGTCAAATAACCGAATAATCGTCTAGAAATTTTCTCTTCAGCATACGATACGAGTTTTGCGGACGAGAGTTTTGGATACGTTAGCGGGTTAGCGGCACGACAGGAGAGTTCGCGTAGAGTCTTGCTGTTAGTCGTGTTCCGGATGTCGCGCGCCGTGTGGTAAACAGCGGTGAACACTGGTGTCTCGCGACGATCGTGGCGGGAAAGCGACGACTGGTCATCGCTAAATCATAACAAACGCGCGGAGCCCTTTTTCTCGAGCGAGTACAAATGGCACTGCTATTCACCAGCATGTGGGACTCGACATTGCTCCTGAATACTCTAACCCCAAAATTCTACGTCGCCCTCACCGGTACGTCGTCCCTCATCTCCGGTCTGATTCTCATCTTTGAATGGTGGTACTTCAGGAAGTATGGTACTTCGTTCATCGAGCAAGTGTCACTGAATCACATCTCACCGTGGATCGGTGGAGGTGACAACGCTAACGATGGCAATGGTACAAGCCTCAGCAACTCAGGAGGCTCTTCCAATCATCAGAACGTGCCCGAGTGTAAGGTCTGGCGCAATCCGATTAATCTCTTCAGAGGTGCAGAGTATCAAAGATTTTACTGGGCCACTAACAAAGAGCCTCTCACATATTATGACATGAATTTGTCTGCACAGGATCATCAGACATTCTTTACCTGCGAAGGTGATACTGGTACGATTCGAATGTACATATCTTATTTGTTTATAAAAAACACACAAACAATTTAGAAATATCGGTTATTGATATTCTGTGTTAAATGTGAGATAATTATTTTAATCATAATATATCTGTATGAAAAATTTAAATATCTGTTAGTAGGGATGGTTTTCAACAAAAAAACAAATTTAAGGTCTGTTTTTTTTAGCTGAACTTTTTGCATTGTTTATTTTTCTTCCTTCTACATTGAAGAAAAAGAAAAGAGTAAAGATGAACCATGTAAAAGGATCAACAGTATAATACAACCTATTACATCCTTGTGTATGCCAATGTTAAACAAAGATGAAATGTAATCACAAAGATCTTACTAGGTACATTTTTTTTAGCTGAACTTTTTCGAAGATTCTTCCTTTTTTTTTGTATTGAAGAAAAAAGAGAATAGATGAGAACAACATTAAAAGAATTCAGCTAAAAAAAATAGGTTTTCTGTTGGAAAGCGCCATAAATTAAAAATGTTTATTGTTAATTTCAAGATGTTTGGTCAATTAGAGATTAATTCTGTCCTTTTGATCTTAGATATAAGATATTTTGAGAGATACTGAGCTAATAAATTTTTCTCTTATAGGTAAAGCAGAGTACGAGATCATGCAAACAGCTTGGAGAGAGCGCAATCCAGTAGTGAGGATACAAGCGGCACACAGTGCTCTCGATCGTAATCCCGATTGTGCACCAGCTTATATTCTTCTCGCGGAAGAAGAGGCCACTACTATCATCGAGGCGGAGAAGATCCTGAAACAAGCTTTGAAAGTGGCTGAAAACAATTATAGGAAATCGCAGAATACCCAACACCAGGGATCCATAGCTGAGGCAATACACAGAAGGGATACGAATGTATTAATCTACATCAAAAGAAGATTAGCAATGTGCGCGAGGAAGTTAGGAAAACTTAAGGAAGCGGTGAAGATGTTTCGTGATCTCACAAAGGAGGTACCACCCATCATGAATGTATTGAATATCCACGAGAATTTGATCGAGACTCTATTGGAGATGCAGGCATATGCGGACGTGCAAGCTGTTCTAGCCAAGTATGACGACATCAGCCTGCCCAAATCGGCAACCATTTGCTACACAGCGGCGTTGCTGAAGGCCCGCCTGGTGGCGGACAAGTTTTCACCCGATATTGCTAGCAAACGCGGTCTGACCACCGCCGAGATGTCGGCGGTGGAGGCGATCCATCGGGCCGTAGAATTCAATCCTCATGTACCCAAGTATCTCCTGGAAATGAAGCCGCTCATCTTGCCTCCCGAGCATGTGCTGAAACGTGGTGACTCCGAAGCGATTGCGTATGCGTTCTTCCATCTGGCACATTGGAAGCAGATAGAGGGTGCCCTAAATTTACTCCACTGTACTTGGGAGGGCACGTTCAGGATGTTACCTTATCCACTTGAACGTGGGCATCTGTTTTATCCATATCCAACGTGTACTGAATGCGCCGATCGGGAACTCTTGCCATCGTTCCACGATGTCAGTGTCTACCCGAAGAAGGAACTGCCCTTCTTCATTCTTTTTACTGCCGGTCTGTGCTCGTTCACTGCACTGTTGGCTCTGTTGACTCATCAATATCCAGACACCATGGGCGTAGTCGCTCGTTCGATGCTTGCCTGGTTCTCCCATCCGTTTTATTATCTTCTTGACAAACTAGCTATCTTGCCCTCTAACTTATTGCAGCAGCTCTCTAGAATATAAGGCTGTATTTCTATATGATCTCCATTAATGTAAGGACTTATTGTGATACTTGCGACATACTTATTGCTTTATTTCTACTGTAGGCGTCTTTATGAGGTACGTAAATGTGTAAAAGTTCCAATTTACAATTTTTGTCGTGACTGATACCGTACTGATATCTTGTAACGATGATTATATGTTTATGTACCGTTAAGTTCGAATCTGAACTCGAAACAACGGACAATGAGTATAACAGTAATAAGAATTTTAGGCAGTAACGTTTTCGTTACGCGTATATATAATATATATATAAATTAGTAATATATATGTATGTATAAAATACGAAATAATTATATAGACTATGTATAATATCGATATATTGTATAATATATGCGTAGATATATATATATTATATAATATATTATTATATAAAATATGAGGAAAGATGTATCATCGATCAATCATTACATCACTAGTACTGATATGCGGTTATACAAATTTATGCGAAATGGCAGTTAGGTGCTAAATAAATTGTCTTTGTTTTATCGCATTCATATTTATTCAATGATGGATATTACCAATAGCTTGTAATGAGGTGAAAGATCAAGGCAAATCAGAGATCTTGATATTTCACGTGTCGATAGAACAGGAAGTAAGTTCGGCCACATTCAATCGACCAAGGATGGAAGGATTAATAATCCTTTCGCGTATCCCTCCGCAATCATTCTTACACAGCATATAACAACGAGAATGTTAATATCCTTCACGTAATTACACGTATAATATACAATTTTTACGAGAGCCCGCCGAAAGCAAAAATAAAAGACCACTAACGTGTCACAAGTACCGACGGATTAGTTTCGCATTCTCTCAATCATCCTATAATCGTATCCGATTTCTGGTCTGCCTGTCTATTGTGAGACGGTTATGATAGAGAAGAAGAGACAGCGGGAGCGAGAGAGAAAGATATAAGACACTTGGAAGTCAGAGGGCCCAGGTCTCTCTGGTACTCCGGGCTGGCTCCAGCCGCAACTTTGATTTTGTTTCGAAAACATTCATTCTCGATTAAATTCTTAACTGATATAGTATAATAAGGTGAGATAAAATTTGTCATTTCATATATATGTACAATATCTCTTTATACTTTATCTATATATATCTATATAATTTACTTAAACGGACATATGTACGTAAAACGTCACGCGAGGAATTACGATTAAATAATTATCCTCCATACACAGCTACTGCGCTTCTCGCATTCACAGCTATGGGAAAGGAAGGGAGAGGGAAGGGGGAATGAATGTTTACGTAATATAAGAACATGTAAAAACTTTCAAATGTGATCCTTAAGATTCGCTGTAGTATAATGCTTAGTCCTTAATTTCATACCGCGTACAATTAGAAGTATTTATCGAAGAATTACTAATCTACGAAATAGGAAATATTTTGAGTATTCGCCTCCCGCTAATGTCCGAGCCTATATTTTGTACGTAGCCTTCTCGCGCACTTGCTAAAAATTACATTAGAATTCCCGGGGATGGAAATTCGCTGATTTTATCCTACCGTTTAGTAGGCTCTTTTTATTGCCGCGAATTATCTACGAAAGTCCACGCAATGTTTCTCTCCATTTTTTTTTCTTTACTATATATACAAATTATAGATTGTCCGCTTCACGCTCAATCAGCTCCACGCTAAGATTGCCACGTTAACACGTCACTTCACTGTGTCTAGATTTGATCGTCTCCACGTTCCTCTACACAAATAAGGCACCTTTAACAAATTACGCTTTATATAAGCTATACTCGATTTAGCAGTCCAACGCCCTCAGTCAATCACGTCTGCACTGCAGCGATAGCTAATTCGCAATTTGTCAATCGAGGCATACGTAAATAACAGCAGTCTTAATGTATCGAACAAAAAACGTTATATATAGTGGATATATGTAATCAACTGGATACCAAAATTCTGATAGATCATTTCCTTCTTTCATCACTTAATTTCTCAAACGACGATAAATATTTTTAACTTTCAACGAAGCGCGCTCACACCCTTCAACTAAGTTCATGTTCTTTTAAGATATTCATATATTCCATTCATCTAGCGAAGTTTCTTAATTTATCAAACATCGAGATCGCTTTGAATTCTGCTAAAAATATTTCGTATCGTTCTTGCCCACCACGAAAGCAAGGAATAACGTCGAACTCAAAGAATAGCAATCCATTCGAATTCTATACGTTTAGCCTAATCGAGGCTATCTATATGTTCAAGAGGAAAGCGGTTTTTCCACTCTAAAACGTCATTTGTGCTTGTGGAATGCTAGAAAACAGCGTTGTCCAACCGAAATTTCAGCTCACGTGACTAGAAAAAGCTTTCTGCCTTTTCCCCCGCTATCGTGCAATTATTATATACGCAAAATTACAAGTCTTAATTTACATAATGAAACTAATAGAAGCTTCTCAAAATATAGCATAATTTAAGCAAATACGTTTACTGAAAAATTGAGAAAATATCTCTTAACGCCAATTACAATAAATAGCAATACACAATTAAACCAAGTCTTTTTTACATTACCGTATTTTTATCATAATTTGTGAATATACGGAACAAATTACCCGACACGATAGATTGACTATATGCTTCCTAGCCGGCACGCAACTATCGATTGGTCAACAGAGTTATTAAATAGATGTAAAAATTGTGGAAGAAGTACCACAACACATATTGATGTCCTTTCTTTTTATCTCACGAAAGAGTTTTAACCGAAACACGAAAAATAAAAAGATTGGTTAATCTTGATATTAAAGAGTACCGTTTGCGAAATATTGATATCGATCATAAAGTTTAGTGGACCACGAATGAATGCTGCCTTCGACTAAATCTTCAACATGTCGACGCAATTGATCCTCCGTTAACGTGAGGTGGAATCTATTCTTGAGACCTTGAACAGTTGCCGCTCCACCACTGCGGAAACACGGAAGCTGAGAGCCTGCAAGAAAAAATCAATAAAACCCATTGAAATATGCGGGTTGAAAGTGCACGCGAACAAATATGTGAACGATCAGTACGAACGGTTTCTATTACTTACCCGACAACATAATCTCAACAAGGTTAACTATCTTCTCCATGTGCTTCCGCGCCGCAATTAAGCCTTGAAGAATGAGGCTTTTAAATTCCTCGAAGAGCTTGGACTGATTGCCACCCATCACCTCGACAAATTCCGGCGTCAGTTTAAATGGGCTAGTTTCAAAGCCGAGATTTCGCGGCGAAGTTGACAAAATGAATCCGAAATCTATGTGGATTAGATGACCATCGCTGTGCAGCAAAATATTGCCATTATGACGGTCTTTTACTTGAATAAGATAGCTGACGAGGCAATAAGCCGCACAGCTCTGAATAAAATTTCTCTGCGCCATACGGAACGTCTCTGAGGTAAAAGGGCCGAACTCTCGTTCGAAATATTGGAAAAGTGTTAATTGGCACTGCTTCTTTACTTGGTGGAGTGAGACGGTGTTCAGGATAGGTTCAATCAGACCACTGTCGTTCGACAGACATAGTATTCTGTGACAAAAAATCAAATTGTCATTCAAGAGCAGAATCATCGAATATTATATAACAAATTCAATATATTAGCAAATTATATGTCAGTTAATAATTATTTCTTTAATAAGAGAGAAGAATAATTAACTTTTTTTACAAAACGAAAATTTTCAATAGTAACTCGCGCTTACTTGTATGGTCGTACCCAAAGGGGCACTTGTTCGTCTTGCCAAATCTTTTGCAACATTGAGAGCAACTGTGAGGCGAGAAGTTCTTGTCTGAGATCATCACCGCATTTTACGATAACCGCGAGTAATCTCCAAGATGCCAAATGCCCGTATGGGCTGGAAGCTCTTATGCGTCGTTGCTTCTGCTCCCATGGCTCCTTGAGAACTGCTGCCGATGGATCTTCGGGATCATGACTGAAAGTTGCGCTCGGCGTAGCTGCCATTTCGCTTAATCTTCTTTTGATGTCGCCCGGTACAAAGATTGGTTCCCTGCTATCGGATGATTCTTGACTCAGTTGCGATATGGTATCCCGATCTTTTGGTTTACGAAGCTGTAAATACTGAACAAATGGAAAAATTAAAATATAAATTAGAATTAAAGAGATATATAAGGTCACTCGAATAAGATATATACCTGCTGTGTGATCTCATCGTCTTCCTGACTCCAACAATCATTAGGATCGTCATCGGGGAAATTAAATGCCACATCTGTATTTCTAACAGAATAAGGCGAGACATTTTTTACAGGGGTTTGTCGTACCGCCGAGTTCTGTTGACTATCTGAAGTGGATATGTTAGACTGTTCGCCGCCTGTTAAGTTCTCCTCAGACTTAGTATGCCTTAACGAGCTGCCCATTATTTTCGTCGGCACGGGCGATGTATATAAATCCTCCACCTCTAATACTTCCACATATATTATATAAGGCGCCTAGAATAATATCAATATAGAAATCGATATTCAAATTTTGCAGTAGTGCTGAGAAAGTGAAACGAAATGTCTGCACCTTATCTTTGCTATTAAGAACGGCGGCGTATTGTGGCGGAACTCGCACGATATGATGTGGTATCGTACTGTGCAGAGGAAGCCACACCCTCGCAGGGAGATTCAAATTAAGCGTATTGAGCTCTGCCACTAATTGAACGGTTTTACTTTCCTTTGTTGGGATAGTCCCGAGCAATTTACCAATTGATATTAGAGCTTGAATAAATTCGAGTTCTGGCGCGAGTCGGGGTGCCTGTAGGACATACAAGATTCACGTTAAAGCTTCAAGTACAACGCTTGATACTTTGGTACAAGATAATAACTCACATTGCAAAAACAATCAGTTTTTTGGCCTCGCAAATCGTTCACCACACCTTGGCAGGAATAGAAGCAGGTACAGCCGTTGTCAAACGCTCGACCAGAGCTCAGGTCCCCAAGACTTACTTTATTTATTATACCTTTTGAAGAATATTGAATGATCACACATTATGAAAATAATTCACGTAAGTTATTGGTTTAAAATGCAAGTCGTCTTAATTTAAATGATTACCGGAATGACTACGGCGTATAGTCTGGAACAATCCAGTAGCATCGGACTGAGATCTTTGGTGGGTTTTCTTATTCGGCGACGTAAGAGTTTGCGTCGAGGGCAATGGTGATGGCGCAGGAACTTGCAATCCAGCAACACGCTGCTTTCGACCCTCATTTCCCTTTGGCCTAAAACATTACACATAGAAATAAATTTGTTTCCTTCAAATTCATATACAATTATTCCTGAATCATTAATCTACCAACATTTTCAAAATACAAAAATTTTCCATTGTTTTCTGTTTATCAATCCTACCTGAGTTCATCTGACAGGATGAGATTTTTCAACTTGGTCCCATGAGACTTCTTCTTTGACGGCAAATGAGCATCAGAACTGTAAGCGTCTAGCAGCCAAGCACATTTTAATGAGAAATCTGCCGACTGTCTACATCTGCAAAGCAATTCATTTAATTTCAACCCATCCGAATCATAACGCCACGATTCATAAAATAAGTAACGATCTTCTAATAAGAATCCTATTTACCTATGGACAAGATATGGATAAAGGACTTCTGTTACATCGTGAAGTTGTATGTACATTACAACTAACTGTGGTAAATAAAAGTCCACATCGTTATCCGGAAAGCTGAACATCTTGTTACCTATAATATATCACATGTCATATTTACCGTCAACACGATGCATTAAAAATATTTTATTTCACAAAAATGATATTTGAAAAGTTATATGTGATAAAAATAACATTCAAATATAATACGTGAAACATTTTTTTCCTGATGTTTACTATACCTAGATAACTCTGAACGCCGGGTTCTTTGGAATTGAATAGATAAGATATAGCCATGGACATGTCAAATATCTGACTCTCAAAGAGTCGCAGCAGACAGCCTTCGGAGGGTTTCGGTTGCTTCGTCTCTTGTTTTTGTCGACGGACGATGTCCGATTGCTTTTTCACCGTCTCAACTTCTTGCTGCTGCGTTGCAGTCGTGCCGCAACAGAGGGTCATGGCCGCTCCGGCTAATTCGTTCTGGCTCGTATCGGCCACGGACGGCGATGACGACACTTGCATAGCGCCTTGATAAATATCGACGCATTCCTGATAGTTATGTTGATCGCCACTATCACGTTCTCGCACACTCACGTTTGATCGCGGTTCCTTCGAGCAATATTTATCATCGTTCGCGTCCTCGCATCGAGAACGATCACCGTTGTTCTCATTTTCGGGGGATACAGGAGACGCTGGACTGTCACTGAGACGCGTGGACAGTTCTACAGGTGACACCGGCACTGACATCGACACTGACACTACACCGGCACTGTTCTCCATACCGTCCACCGCATCGACCGAATATACGTCACCCGGCTGCGACACAGATGAGTCGAGGCTCTCACGGCTGTGCAGATGATCCACACTGGATTCGCGGGTAGCGGGCGCGTTCGTGGCGTCGCTCGAACCGCTGTCAGAGCCACAGAGAATACCGGAGTCGTCGGAACCGAGACTGGCCAGATCTTCGCGTTCCCGCGCAGTGCGCGCGCTCTTTCCGCATGATCCCGAGGACGATGATACCGTTGTCGTCTTAGAGACCGACGAAGGCGCAGGATTCTCGCATTCCGGACTCGGAGTAACGTCCACTTCTGGGATCCGTTGCAAAGCGGAGTCCAAACTCCGATTTCTATGATGGTGTGTCAGCGTTGTTGCGGTCGCCTGAGGCACCGGCGGTAATAGGATACCCATTGATCTAAGAATAATAAGATGTATAACTTTATGATTAATAGTCTATGTATTGTCATTTCCTCGAATATGCTGTATAGTAGTGTATAGATTACTTTGAATTTTGCAAATGTATTTTTGATTTTTTAATACAAATAAAAAAGAAGATAAAAATACCAGATGTTTTAAATTTTTAGAGAAATATGTTCTCTATATATATATATATGATGACCTATATAATTAATATATACATATTTATTTAACTTCTCTATCTTGTGTCTACCACAAAGAATATATATTCTTCTTATAGCCTATTATATATCCTTAATATTGTAATATTACTATCACTCACATTAACATTGTAATTTAAAATAATTTATCTTCTTTTTTATCATTTAAATAATTTTTCTTCTTTTTTATGTTACAAAAGAGCTTATATTTTATCATCCATAGATCTATCAATCTATAATTAGAATATTAAATCACTTTTTTTATAAGTAACATTTAAACTTTTCTTATACAGATACAGATTACGAGATATTTATTCTTCGGTAGGATTATTTTTCCGAACTAAAAAGAATTGCGCAAAACAATGGCTAGTTCCAGTTTCCAGTTGGCGACTACGAAAGTGCATTGGTTGTACCAATGAGGAAAATAGATACAACAGGGTCGCGTGTGATTGCGATTATTCAGGGTTGCGGTGATTATTAATATTGATGACGCTGTCGCCGCCGCTGCCAATTTAAACATCTCGGCTTGTATTTCTCCGTTTTATATGCGACGTAACTTCCACTCGTATCGTCAATTCCGACGTCGTGGACGCCGTGGCGTCGATCGCATACATGAGGCAAATTTACGATCGCTTTTATTCAACAAGTGCCAGGAAATGTCGGAGGCGCGCGCCAGACGCGTCACAAATAGCTCGCGCGTGTGTCGCGGAACGACCTCGTCGAGTATTCACGGGATCGAAACAGATACCTGAAGTCCAAACTGTGATTTCGTTGATGCGTGGTCAGTCTGCTGCGTGGACTGATCGACGAATTCGGCCGACCGTGCACGAGAGGAACATTACAGCTGGCCAGTTTGTGCCGTTTGATGTGTGTCACGCTTTCCTGGCGCGTAGGTCCACCAGTCGGCGTCACTGCCACCACTTCGCTCATATTAGAGTCGAGTACGAGCATCGGCTCGGCTAACAGTCATCTGCTGGCCATGCTGAGGCTTCACCTACAAAACATAAGAAACTGAATCAGTGACATTTCTCGAAAGTATGCGTCAACAGCATATGATAAACAAGATTCTTAGATTTGATATATTAGCTATAAAGATATGGGAAAAATAATTTTATTATATATATCCAGATTACTTTATTCCATACAGCACAGATCATTTTAGCAATACTGCAACTTCCCAGCAATATTACAGCAACATTGCAACATTGCAGCAGTGATGCTTCTGTGTGTGATATAAGCATCGTGTAATAAAATAATATATTAGGTGTTGGAATTAATTCGTAGCGTTTTTTAATGAAAGAATGTTATTTATTTCACATGAGCATTAAAAAATACATTAATGAAAGTACTTCCCATCACTTGTAAAACGCTACGAATTAATTCCAACACCTAATAATATATCTCATATAGTACAGAACTTATAGCAATATTGCTGTAACATTACGAAAGCATTGTAATATTGTTGGAATAATCTATGCTATATGGAACTATTACGCACTCATTCTTTATGATTCTCAAGTGATTTTTCGATAATTATACACGATGAAGAATCACGGCATGGATATTATAATAAATGTGCTAATTAATGTTATAACTTTAATACGATAATTTTTCGATTCTTTATTATGATAAGTTATTCGTGTTCCAGTGACTCTTATATATACTTTTACATATTTAGAAAGTATTTATACACAGAAAAATACTTATTACTTATACCTACATACGTAATATTTACTTGTTCCAAAAGTTTCGTTTCAAAAGTTCCGCAATCTATCATAAGTTCGTCACAAGCATCAAATTTATTCAAAATATATTTTCTGAATCCTAGTAAGTTTAATACTTCAATTAAAATGATTAAATTAAAACAAATTAGATTTGCTTATTATATGAAGTCGCTTCTTCGATCGATTTTATAATATTCTTCAAAAGAAAATAAATTCTTTTTGAGTACACAATAATAAGTTTTTCTAAAATTTATAATAAATATATTTTATTATTCTCAATCAGAAAATACGCTTTGTTAAAGATAACCATTGTTTAAACGAAAGAAAATAAATTGAGTAATCACTTTTCTTAACAATAGAATGATATTTTTCTGTGAGGTTGCGTATTTAAAACAATATAATATATAAATGTTATAATAGCATTAAATAATTCGTTACATTATTAATTATTTAATGCTCCTAGTTTTTCAAAAAAATTTGCAGGAATGACTCAATCGTGTGTACTAAATGTTAAGTATTATACTTCCAATAGTACATGAAAAAAGTGCAAAGAAAATTAAAACGACTCGGCGCGACTGTTGTCATTGCTCGCGTGAAAAACTCGGAGAGATGACATACTATTTCCGGTATTCTCATTCTTTTTAAGCGTAAGCTGATAACGAATGATATCATTTTTTAAGGTGACACGAATACCACGCATAACGAATCGTAATGTCAACGATGATTATTCAGCACGAAGGAGAACACGCTCGGATAACACGCGTCCAATTCCGTTATCAGTCGCGTTTGTCAAATACTGCGATAAGGAAATCGGTATCTCGAATCGGAGAAAGCGCATGTATCTTTTAATTAATATATACAAGAAAGAGAACGCCGTTTTGCCGCGATATTTTGGTTATATAACGTTTCGCTATCACAAAAAAAGAATCACGAGAGCAGCTGCAAAACTGAACTACCGGAAATCGCGTCTGTCTAGAAGGCCAATCGCGCCGTTTTAATGTCTAGATAAGACGCGAAATTGAAACTTCCTTTTGAGAAATAAGAATTCATGCCGAAGTGAATTCCATTTGTACAAATCGCTTCAAACGATACTTATAATGCAGACGAAATTTTAAACCGTTCTGAAATCAGAGGTTTGAAAAGAGAAAATGAAGAATCTGCAATCTTGAAAAGCTTTACGATGCGTCCTGACGTTTCTTTGAATATGGATATAAAGTAGCTGGAAAATAAATCTCTTTGTAGAAGTCAAGCAATCATTAACTATACAAAAAAATATTTTGCTGTATCAGCTAGAATTATCGCTATTTTTTGTATCTGGCAGAAAATTATATATCATGTGCACAGAATTTATAGCACAATATTCTAACGATTCAAAAAAATTTAGATCTCATAATCAAACATCAATCATTGCTAAATAAGAACCACAGTCACTTTTATATTTTATCATCCGATTGAACGTTACAAAGAGACTTTCTTGATAAATTTGACAAGTGATTCAGACATAAATTCTGTCTTTGTCATCTATATTGATTAGATATAAAACATATCCCATACCGTAGTACTTTCTAATCATTAATTTTTTTTTTAGTTACACGGAAGAAGCAATTCTGCTGAAGAATCTAAAAATTTAGCTAAATCTGAAAATAACTTTGTTAAACCATCAAAATAATTTTGGAGGAATAATTTAAAGCATGATAAACAATACTGCAAAAGATTTTAACATTCTAGCAGTCTCTCTCAGTTTAAACATCTCACATAATAATTTTAATAATCCGACAAAATTATCTTCAGATCTGTTTATAACTAAATTTTTCTTTAGTAAAATCGTTCTTCCTCCGTATAATTTTTCGTAGATAATTTTTGCTATAACTGCAAGATCATTGTTTTCAATAAATAGTAAATTGAAACATGATCATTAATCGTAAAGATTATCGAAACATGATCATTAATTGTAAAAATATATGCACAAAAAGGACAGTTTTGTTGAAACATTTAAAAACTTAGCTATTTTGTTAGGCTATCAAAATAATTTCATAACTCAAGCAGATTGTTAAAACGTTAAAACTTTTTGCAGCAGTGCTTATCATGCTTGAATTTTCTACATAATTATTTTGATCCAATAAAATTATATTCAAATTTGTATCTACTTAAAGTTTGAGATATTTCAACAAAACCGTCGTACTTTCCATGTATATATGCATTTAAATATACGCGAGCAACAATAGAATAAAAGGTCAACGAAAAGTCGAAGGATTTTTGTTGAATTGTCCGCGTTGTAACGGTAACGAGTTGAAAAAGTCATGATGATGACGTGTAACACAGACATGTAGAAAGTACGGCTTTTTTATCAATTCGAGCACTTTCTAGGATCTTCCTGGCGCAATATGGCGCGCTCCATTCTACGCACAATTATCCCGCGGGTAAATAAACGCGAGTACAAAAGACGATGCAATATTCCCGGTTAGTTACGTAGTTACATGGAGAACAAGCGCTTCAATGAGAAAATAAACTCATTCTCTGAACTTTTCTGCGAACGTGAATATACCGCATACTCGAAGCTACGTTAAAACGCTCTAATGACTTTTCACAAACTAACTCTCGCGCGATCCCAAATATTTTAATAATTTAATATTCAACGATCCTTTATTTCTCAAGTGAATGTATGTTCCTGAAACTTGTGAAAACTCGCCAAACGAGCTGACACTCACCCAGTGAGTTTCGCAATCTATATAGAACGAAAAGACGCTCAAGGCCCTGAGAAGCCCAAACAATAGAGTCAAAAGTCATTGAAATACTAAATTCTGACAAGCTTTAAAATAATCCTTCTTAATTGCGCAAACGTGCCGTTAACGAAGCTAACTGATCTATTAATTCCGATATTTCTTCATCTAGTGACATTAACTGCCGAGGAAGTAAATCCCACTATCTTTTTATACATGTTACTTTTTCAAAACTTCGAAAAAAAAACGTCAAAACGACGAATTACCTCTTCACGTGACAAAAATATTGTACGTGGTATTTGAAAGATTGCGGCACGATTCTCGATGCGGAACTGTGATTTCTATCTCGACATACGGATCGGTTGCGCATTGCAAAATCTGCCGACTTGAAACTCGCGACATGCGTGGACTATGTGCTTTCACCGATCTGCTTCGGTGCCGGTGTACTCGACGGTACGAATGTACTCGCTTCTCCCGAGTTCCAAAATTGCGATGTAGACGATATACGATTCCAACTAACAGGTAGGCTGTCTTCCTGCGTTTATTTATATCGCGGAACAATCCCAATCGAATCTTATAAAAATATCAAAAGTGTAAACAGCTTTAAAGGTCAATGTAATAAAATAATAATAAAAATGTCCAGTTCAGCATTAAATGGACACACACGTATCTTCTGTTTATATATATAATTCCGGTTGATACTTGAACTGGTCCGTTCAATCTCACTTGTTGATACCGGATGTCGACATATATCGAAGCGAATAGTTTATATCTTAATGGACTTTCAGTATCTGTAATTATTATATTAAGTTTTATAACCATCATGTCTAATTATACGATCGATTATTATAAATAAAGGATTAATTAAAATTTTTTTTTTATTATTTCTACGTCAATCGTATGGAAATAATTTAAATGATATGTCGTAATTACAGAGCACTTTATCATTTGTCTCTTGGCAGTGTCAAAAGAGAAATTAATGTCTCGCAGTTGAAAGATTCATTTCCTAAATCACGGTGCAATAATTATCGCAATAATTACTCGATCTTTTTATGATTATCGTGCTACATCAACAGTATAATACTCAGAAAAAAAGGGAGGTAGCCTTTTTTTCTTTAATGGCTATCCCGGCACAACGAACGCAGAGGCGGGCATGAACGCAACTAGCTATAAGCGAATTACGATGATCTAATCACTTCGATGATCTAATAATTGGCGTCGGTGACCGAGTGGCTTTAACGACTTTTGGAAGCGTGAATTAACACGCGGGCGTTTTCACACACGTAGGTGTGAAACTTGCGCTAGAAAGTCGCGCGAAACTGCAAGGTGGTGATTCGAAGATTTCCTTTTATAAAAGACTTTTATAGAAGGACACAACACGTTCGCGGAAGAAGCTCGCGGATGATTATATTATCGTCGCGAAACGAGACAATGGTTGCGTTCAGAAAAAAATAACTTTGCAACGTAGTAAGATTCTTTATTATGACTGATTTATGTATTCATACATTTAGGTCTAGTAAGGAACTAAGGATAAAAATCGATCAGGTCTATTATATTAGGTCTAGTCTGGAACCTTGCTCTAAGTGGCCATAAACCGTAAGAAATTGGTCAATCACAGTCGAATGTGAGGAGAATAATGGATTATGAGTATTGGTCAATTTCTTACAGCTTCACGGCTTATGGCCTCTTAAAGCAAAGTTTTGGACTAGACCTTAAGCAACGTTTGTAATGTATTAAGCAATGTTTGTAATTTTAAGGCATAAACTTAAGTTTTGAAGCCCGATTGCACTAACGTTATTTTAATTTTAAGCGAGACTTAAAACTCGCTCCCTTTCTCTCTATCGGCTTTAAAAAAAGAAAGAAAGAATGTTAAGTTTCGCTTAAAGTCAAACTAACGTTGGTGCAATCGAGTCTAAAAGCTTTAAGAGCTCAAGGCGTAAGAAATTGACCAATCACAGTCGAATGTGAGAAGAAAAATCGATTATGAGTATTGGTCAATTTCTTACGGCTTTACGACTTACAACCTTAGAGCAAAGTTCTGAACTAGATCTCAAACAACGTATACAATGAAATTTTAAGGCATAAAACTGAAGCTGATGTAACCTTAAGAAGATTGTAAGAAATTGACCAGAATCTGAGAATAATCGACTATAATTGGTAAATTTCTTTCAGCTTGAAGCTTAAGCTTCCATTTTATGTCTTAAAATCTCATTGTAAATTGTTAAATTCATAAAATGTCAAATTATATCCAATTTGAGTTATTCTTAAAGTCCATTTCTATAAGTCGTCACTGCTCTTACCAATATCGCTAATTTGATTAAAACAGTGGAGTTGAACAATTTAACTCAAGAAAATGTATTAAATTTAGTTTATTATCTACTAAATACACATAACATAGATAATGTTTATTTTGAAAATAATCACAGAAATGGATTAATTTACATCTCTCGACACACATGGAAGTTAAAAATAACAAAATGTAATTTAACTCAAAGGATTGGATTATCACTGCTTCTTTATAATATCTAACAGTGTAACCGCTTTAAAGAATCTTAAAACATTTGCAAAGTTGCTTTTTCTGCTGAACGCAACCAACGTTCTACGTGCGATTTACGTAAAGCAGAACGTGAAACGATGCAAAATCAGATAGTTCCGAACGAATGAAAGATCTCACACAGGTAAGGTGGTAACCAGGGAAAGGATTGAAAGCCTCTGATCCAAACCTGTCTATA
The DNA here is from genome assembly GCF_024713525.1 of Acromyrmex echinatior. NCBI lineage: Eukaryota > Metazoa > Arthropoda > Insecta > Hymenoptera > Formicidae > Acromyrmex > Acromyrmex echinatior. Next base: position 8,278,394 of record NC_141854.1, read on the forward strand.
AAAAAAAAACTTGAAATCTTCCTCATTTATACACGTCAAATCATTTTAGACATCAAACTGAGATTTATAAATTGAAATCTTCGAACCGACAGAGATAACATTCGCAGATGTTTGATATTCAAGCAGATCAAGTTCCATTTGCTTAATGCACACATATCTTCTTCGCAAAATGAAATGCATGAGAAATCATTGATTAGACATCTTGCAATGCCTCATCGATGGCCATTCTAGCTAGTTCTAACTCTCTAAAACTTTTAGAGCAAATCTTATTCCGAAGAGTGAAATTTCACTCTTAAAGATTGAAAATGGAGTCTGCATTCTTTTTCAAGATTGACTTAATTTTCACTCTTTAAAGTAAGATTCCATTTCAAAGAATTTAAAAATAACTTTTCAACAATAGTTAGAATTTCGCGATACGTATCTCGACAAGTCTGTCTGTCTGACCTCGTGACATTTCTGACGGCATCCGTGAAACTTAAACGTCAACGTCGCGAAACCTCACATGCGAAGAAATTTTTTGTCATCTTTAATATATATATATATATATATTAGCGGTTAAAATTCATAGAATTTATTTTTGACGAATATTAAAATATAGTATCTGATGTGTTGGGTATAACTGTATAAATTATCGCTACCACTACCATTCATCACGCACGTGATACTATTTATCATATCCAAAACGTACTATCTTAAAGACCATTCTATAATTTAACTGCTGTTCTCATTGAGTAAGTATGACCAATCTTTTGAATATAATTATAATAACAAACAGAACAGTGTTAAATCAGTATTAAGTAAATCTAATCGTCGTCGATTATCTGAAAATAATCTTCGCAATTTCTATTTTCGACGCTACGCCAATGTTTGTAAAGTTATCGCAACAAGTAAACAACATAAAGATCATTATTTTCAACAATGAAATTCAGATTACTCAAATAAAAATTAAAATTAAAATAATTCAATAATAATAATAATGCACGTCTGAACTATTTCAAATATATACACTAAGAAAAATGTTCTGATTAAATCAACAAAAAGATCTAACAAGAATGGTATTTTAATGGGATCAAAATTTCTGGTTATTTGTTCAGTTTTTATCAAAATGCCTCTTCTTTAGGATTATTACCAAATTTTAAAATTCCATAATTTTTTTCTTGACTTCCAAGCAAAATTTCACGATTTTCTCTGATACATTTATATACATTTTGAAATTTTTCGTATTTTCCTCCTGATTTGAAAACTAAATATTTTATTGAGAGAACAATTCAATATAGCTAAAATATTAATTAGAATATAGATAGAATATTACTGATGTTGCTGACATTGCTTGCATTTAATTATTAAGTTAATAATATTCCAAAACAGCATAATGGTGTGATGTACGCATATTAAACTTCTTTAAAGCCAAGAATTTTTATTTTCCAGAAAGTTTTGCAAAATTCCGTGACTTTTCCCTGATTCTCCAGACTGCTTTCAATTTCCGTGACATTTCTCTGATTTCTAGTTGTATGGCAATCCTCTTGTTAGATCCTTTCGCGCGTTAGTTTAATCAGAATTAGAACATTTTTTTTCAATACATGTATATAGGCATAATCAGGATAGTTCTGGTAGAAAGCAAGAAGAACAATTTTGCTGAAGAATTTAAAAGATTAGCTACAACTCTAAAAATAACTTGATCAGACCATCAAAATAATTATATAAGACGCTGAAACTGAAGAATGTCAAAACGTTTTGCAACATTGCTCAGCATGCTTGCGATTCCTACGTAATTATTTTCTAAGTCCAATAAAATTACTTCAAATCTATATCTAGTCAAATTTTTAGACACTTTGACAAGATCATTCTTTTCCGTGCACGTAGCATTAATAATAATAATAGCTACCTAACAATTACATCTTAAACATCTCTCTTCAACGTCTAAAAGACGGTAATATGTAACGGATCAACAACATGCACGCACACAGGACAATTTTCGCGTGCTGTCGCATCAAAATCTAAAAACACGCGGCTTGCAAATATTCGATTGATCACTGTTAACAATATAATCATCGCATGCTGTTTCCTCGCAACGCAGAATCCACGACGGTGGTGATCTTTTGCGATTTCGATCTAAGCGCTGTACCGCCTCTCCGTCTCGCCGCGCCGCGCGAGCGTCTCCTGGCACCATCACCGCCGCTCCGCTCCGCTCCGCTTCGCTTCGCGTTACCAGCTCGCTCGCTCCGCGCTCGCCCGCGCAGCGAGATGGGTGTGCCATGTTCGCGAGAACGAGCTTCCTGTCGATCTCGTGCGTGTTGACAGAACATTGGAAAATCCACACCCCCGTCGCCGGTCGCTGTCGCGCCGTTCTTCGTGACGGAATCAATTACCCTCGCCTCGCCGTGCCGCGCCGCGCCACGCCACGCTACGGCGCGACAGCGACAGCGACGCGATGCGACGCGACGCGACGTAAACGTAACGTAAACGTCAAAGACGGCGTCGACGTCAATTGGCACTCACCTCGCGCTCGAATCCGGGATCCCGAGCTACGATGCTACCGACATGCCACAGCCTGCCGTCGTTCGATCTTGGCCGTCTAGGCGAGTCGAGTTTCAGAGTTTCACAGCGACGACGCGTAGGAACGTGTTCGCCGCGACCGGGAGTCGGGACGGAGTGCGAACAGCGAAAGAGACGGACGGAGAAGAAGGAGGAGAGAAGTGTATCGTCCCGTCGTCTATCTCTTGTATCTCCCTTTCGTATGAAATGTTGAACACCAGCGAGCACGAGTATACCGTTCACCGATACAAGGATACGAGGCACTAGGCACAGCGACACACACCCGACGCTCGCACTTCGTAATGGCAGCGACACGTTCCGGGACGGTTTACGCACGCATGAAGATAGACAGACCCGTGCCGTCGTGCCGTTTCTCGCTGCCGCCGGCTACGCCCAACAACGCGCGTCGATCGCGGCTCCGTCGCGGGCACGATGCGCGCGATGCATCGCGGGGGACGTGTGACGAGTGACGACCGCGGCAAGCGGAGAAGCGGATCGGAGGAAACAGCGGCGATGCACCCGACGGCGACGGCGCTTGCTCGATGGCTCGAGGCTCGAGGCTCGAATATCGGCGGCTGGCTAAGCTGGCTTGTGCCTTGTGATTATCCCGTGTCGTAGAGGAAGGAGCGTTCTCGCTCGGATCGTACCGAATCGACGCTGCGAGACGATGACTGACGATGACTGCGAGACAACGAAACCGCTTTTTATCTACACCAAACCCCAACGTTGTTATCCGTCGCACGATGCATTGAGCACTGACTCGGCGCGGCGCATTGCTGCCAACTGCGGCGCGGCGGATGTGAACTCTGGCCGGCCTGAATCACGGCTGCGCCGCGCTGTTCAGGGATGTGCCTAGCGGGACTACGAACCCCACGACGACGTCTTGAAATCCTGGATTTAGCAGAAAAATACAGTCTTGCAATCATTTGTGATTCATTTGTGTAAGATTCTTTTATATGATTGGTTTAGTTGCAGGAAATTAACGGCAAGACTTATATTATATTAAAGAATTTTATAATAGTTGCAAAGTTGCTTTTCTGCTGAACACGGCCTATGAGAAACGCCCTGTTTCAATCACGATGGAAGAAAACCATGCGTTGAATGGCATTTCCGTTGATACGCATTTCTTGTCAAGAAACGCTTTCGGATCTAAATGACGGGCACATTATGAACCTACCTCGTCGAGATAAAGATGATAAGCAATTATCATTTTTAGCAATTATCTGGCGATAAAGGCAGATAATTGTTTCTTATCGATTACTTTTGAATTAAATTAAGTTTTGTATGACTATTTCCTATATGACTGTTTTCAAATAAATTTTCATTCACGGATATGAATCTTTAATTACTAAAACATATTTTTTGCGTTTCATATTTATATTAGCTAAGCTTATTTAATTTATTGACAGGTATATATTTATTAATTAGAAAAGTTTACCTTTAAACTAATGAAGACTCAGTAAAGTTGTAACTTTTTTGTCATTCTATTTAATGTTCTAAAAAATAAATTGATTTATAACACCCTTCACAGCTCATTTTAGCCGTTGACTTTATTAATTTGCTTTACAATAAATTTGTCAAACAAAATATAAATATGTAGACGTCAAGGAAGGTTTCAAAGTTGACTCATGTTTTCAAATTCATCCATTTCAAAGTGACTCATTTGCTTTAGTTTTAAAAACTATTGACAACGAAATATGAATATTCTTCTTTCGTTTAAAACACTCCACTTGATTCATACGCGTACGTTAACATCTACATACGTCATTTGACACCGTTAATGTCAATGAGAGTCCCTTTCGACCGCGTGAAAATTCCATACTCTAATTAATTATATCACTCGCATTCATGACCCGGACCCCAATCGTCGTAAATTTAAATGACCATATCTAAAGAGGGAAAGATAGAGAAAAAGAGGAAGACGTAACGATTCTATGAGCTTCTCTTACGTTACGCAATAACGAGTGATTTTATCGCCTTCTCGAGAGGCGTACATAATTCTGCGGCGACGGCCATTATATCATAGCGCTGGCAATACTTACTCATCGTCGCGTATTGACAGCGTTTCATCCCATTGTCACTCTACTCCGGCATTGTTCAGCGTCAAGAGTCCGTGTTGACGGTGCTGAAATATAAGCCGTCGCTATCAACCGAACGGGATGACAGCATCGAAGATAAGAAAATCGTCGAGCCATCGTACAGTCATACGTCTTAAAGAGTCTCCGGCTTAATTGGTGTTGGCCTTTGTGACGAAAAAAATACAAATCGAAAATCGTTTATGTTTACAAAATATGTTTGCGAACATAAACATTGATTTGTAATGGTTACACTCTCTAAATTCTCTAGAGTGAAATTTTACTCTTAAAAGTGAAAAGGAATGGCTTAATTTTCAATCGTTAAAAATGAGATTTTACTCTTCAGAATGACATTTACTTAAAAAATTTTAGAGAATAAACAATAAATTATAAATCTATTAATAATACCCTGGTGAAAATTTTTCTCATAATTTTTATATGAATTGGAACATTTTTCAGAATACTCAGAAATATTCGGAAAATTTACATCTCTCAGAATTTTTCATACAAGTGAATTCTGAAAGTTCTTATCTCATAATTTTTAAAAAGTATCTTTAAATTGTTTAGGTTTTATAACATTTCATCAGAAATTATATATTTACAAAATATTTTAAAAATCTTACAATATTTCATAATTAACATATATGAAAAATTCTGAGAAAAGCGATGTAGATTTTCTAAGAAATGTTCCAATTCGTATAAAAAAATGTGAGAAAGTTATAAAATTATACAGAAATTCTGAAAAATTATATAAAAAATTTTGAGAAAAATTTTTACCAGAGTGAACACATCGCCTCCTGAAACAAAACATCGATTTGTAAACAACAACGTTAATAATGAACATTGTCTTTTAAATATGATCATCTGTCTCAAAATTAGCTTATCTCATAAACATTTAATAACCCAGATCATTCTTATCGCACTCATTGTCAAAGATAAACGATATGAAGTATCGATTCGAGATTAAGCCGAAATTTTACAAATTTTTTCTTGTGTCATATACGCGTTCGAGAATCTGAATGTCTCAACGTAAATGTCTTGATACGTATATACATTTAATTTTTAAAAAATTTATTTGAAAACTTTTCAAATTCTCTCTCGAATTTAATTTCACATATTTAAGTTTTACAGTACGGGAAAACCACTACTATATAGTGATACTGAAACAGTTTTATATTTTGAATCAAGGAATACAATAATGAATTATGACAAATTTATTCAAAGAAAAACTGTAAGATTTTAAAAGTGATCTTTGCCTTTTAAGATAGTTAAAGATTAAAGAAGGTTTAAAGCTTTCCCTTTTTATTTCTCAAAAGAATTTCTACTTTAAATGAATATTCATTAAATTATTTACAGTTTCTTCAGACTTAGATTCAAAGCTCTTTCAGTTTTTTTAAATTGTTCGACTACCTGTTTCGAAGAATTTTTTCTTGTATTTGCCGTCCATTCTTAATAAATAAATAATTTTCGTAGAATATCCCCATGAAATTTGTATAGAAATATGAATAATTTGTTTCGAGCAGGTAAACTTTCAATTTTCTTTCTTTTTCTTCCCAACGTTTAATTACGTTCCATTTATTCATTTCATTTTAAGAGAGCACAGCATGGTGCAAGGAATGGACCTTTTTCTTTATCAGGAGCTTCTCCGACGGTTCGCAGTGCTGGAGTCTGAATGAGCCATGGGCCTTGCCGTAAAGCAATAAGCATCTTGCTCTTGGGTTAGCACCGGATGAATGATACTACTCCGGAGTAGAAAGGAAAGGTTGCGCGGTCACAAGTGCAGCTGCACCCGGTTTAACATGTAAGCAGGGTGGCCGGAGGTCAAGCAAATAGAAGCGTTAAGGGCTGAGGTATCAGTTCCAAATCCAGCCACGTTGTGGCTGCAAAATCCGCATGCTACTTTCCTCTTCCGAACAACAATGGCTTTTTGCTTTCTTCGCCCAATCCCTTCCCCCTTCCATCCCCAACCGTCTTTTCACCAGCCCGGGGCTACGACGTTGCTCGATTCGTGGTGCCTCGTAATGTTTCATAATAGAAGGCAGACCGACGATGCTTTCATACTCCACGCGATATGAGGTCTCGCGGGTATCGCAAATTATTATTAAGTTATCAATGACTCACAAAAGAATGCATACGCGTTGCGCGCGTGAAATGTAGAAGATATATTATACATATAAAGATTGTATCTTGCATTTTATTAGTACGTTATTGTAGCGCGAAAATCGATCTTTTGGTCGACGTGAAACCAGTTTCCCCTCAACAAAAAATACGACGTATATATTTCACGGGTAATTAAACACATTTATAATACACCATGATGAAATTGGCCGACTTCCTTCCGGTGCGTTTTTTTTTTTTTTGACAGCAGTTTAAGGTACAGCTATGATATATGTAGCAGATTTAAAATATATTACGAGTAGAAAAAAATACATGAATCATCATGACATCAAAATGATATAAAAATAGCTCCAAAGTGGTTACTAAAAGTCACTTTTCAATCAGTTACGATTCATTTTAACATCATTTTGACTTGTTATTCTATTTGGAATGGATGTTTATTAGTGACAGCAAATATACACTAATCCCAGTTTCTTTGATTGCCTCCATTTTTTATACAGATCAAAGTAAACCGAAACGTTTTGTTTACCAAAATAGATTTAGCTCAAGCAAATTGTCACATAGACTCATAAAAATTTGCATGATTAGGGTGAGAGAGAGGTGATACAATTTTAAACGAAATCAAATTTAAATCCAATTTTTAAAATTCGAATTTACTTTTTTTCTTTTAAGCAATCTACAATACAGAATATTTTCTTGATAATAATCTTAAAATATATTTATATTATAAATTTTACAAAAACTAATTATGTATTCAAAACAAGAATTATTTTCTTTTAAAGAATATTACAATATATATAAATAATTGAAGAAACAAACTTTATATATAATAGGTAATTGAATTTGTTTTAACTTGATTGAAGCATTAAACTTACCTAACTAAGATTCAAAATATATTTCAAATAAATTTAATACTTGTGATGGAACTTATGATAGATTTGCGGATATAAATTTTTTTTTAGAATTTTATTTTTGAAACAAGTAATTATATTACTTACAGTATTTTTCTGTGTATAAACTTTTCATTGTGTGAAGAGGATGTATATCAAACAGGAAAAAATCAAACTTCAACTTCGAAAATCGGAGTCAAATTTTATTTCGTTTACAATTGTATCACTTCACTTTATGTGAATGTACGAATGTATAATATATATCGTATATTAACGCAGCGACAAAAATAGCCGAGTTTAGCATATACATACGTAAAAAGACTTAAATATTTCCAGAAAGATCACAGATCGTAATAGGAGAAACGGGTTTTGCTCCTTCCTTCCCATGAATAGATAAATTTAAATCGCCACGATTCGGCGAGCTATGACGCGTCTTCGCCACCTTGGATTATGACGGAACTTGTTTGGAACATTCATGCATGCCTGTGCGACGTAAACACTATCATGTACGATATCATGCTCAACTAAGGCATCGTACGCTGTGAATACGAAATTAATGGATTTTCGATCGTAAGGGTTCGCAATATGGCTCACGCTGACTCATTTGCTTGTAATTGCTCTAAAATCCGTATATAACATATACAAATCATGTATTGAGAGCGGCATAAAGTCGTAATTGCATTAGCGATTGCACAATCGTGATTTACGACTACTTTGCTCTAATTGGTTAAAAAGTAATTTAGCAATCGTCAATCACAATCGCTAGTGTGATTACGGCTTAAGCCGTGATCTCATTAGAGATTGAGATTGAGATATCGAAATTTAATCAATCAAAGTATAGTTCACTAAACTTAAGATTGATTTTTTTTCTTTTGGTTAGTATAATTCCAATCCAATTTCAATCTCAATCTCTAGTCTGATCACAGCTTTAAGCTTTATATTCTTTGCTACAAATTGTTATTTCACCATGTATCAATGGATACTCGAGTAAATATATAAACAAAATAATGTCTTACATCGGATACATTTATTTATTAGGTGTTGGAATTAATTCGTAGCGTTTTTAATGAAAGAATGTTATTTATTTCACATGAGCATTAAAAAATACATTAATGAAAGTACTTCCCATCACTTGTAAAACGCTACGAATTAATTCCAACACCTAATATATTAAATTCGAGCGAGGAGTAAAGGTTTGCTTTAGATAATCTGTAATTTAGGATTTAGGATAGAATTCTACCTGTATATTACGTCATTTGAGTTATTAAATTACATACATGTATAAATTAAAATACGTATATTCGAATACATTTCTTACAGAAATCCAATTTATAATAATATTAGCCAATTTAATACTGAAAGTTAGTAATTAAATTACTTATTTTAAGTATTAAAAGCAGTAAATAATATTATCTAGTATTAATTAAATTTCTATAAGAATTAATGGCATATAAAGTTATATAAAATAAACTATCCTGTAAAATCTCATGCGAAATGTAAATTGTAAACAAATGCAATTATAAAACAATCGCATTATTTTGATTATGTAAATCCATTCATCGCCTGTCGATCGATGAAATAACGATTAAACTTATTTTTTAGCTGAATTAGTGTACATTTTTAACAAAGATAATGATGTCTTTGCACTTAAAGTGAAACAGATATATGTTTCATACTAGGCAAAAGCGAGATGGAAAGTTCTAATGCAGGAAAATCCAGTGTAACAATAAAAAACGAACCTAATTTTAACGGTATTATTGTTTTGTTCTATAACTGTTTGTAGTCTTGCTTGTGAGAAAATTGAAAGGAAAGAAAAAAATGAAAGACTACTAATTCCATTATTAATACGCGTTTATTACATTGTTGCGTCTATTCATTGCTCTCAATTACTTCGACTATTCTATTACCTACTTAACTGCTTTCTTTCACAAGCGCACATCACGTAATTATATATGCAAATTCACAATTGTTTCTTGCATTCTGTTGTACATATTCATGGCTGTTACTTATCTTCCACCGAGTACGAGTCATTAAATTAAATCCAGAGACTGCAATGTATTTTCTGTAACGAGTATCGTATCGCATATATTTGTTTTATGATATTAAGATCTCCAAAATAGAGAAAAGAGAAGAAATTAAAGGGAAAAGAAGAAACGTACATCTGCGTTTATTATAAATTGCACGATTACGATGTCTAATAGCTTAATAATTACGCATTTTTTCCGATCTTTGGAAAACTTCCCTTACGAAAAAATACATTCTTGGCGGTTCGAAATGACACTTAAATTAAGTATATTAATCCTCAAGTTGGAGGTTTATCTGTGGGAATTAATTTTCAATTTAAAGTTATTTCGGATCGCCAAGAGTATATTTTTAGTCTTAAAAAAACAAATGCCTCTATTACAACAACGCTGTAATAGATTATTAAAGACCCCTCCCGAGATACATCAAATTAAGAGAAAGTCAAAATGATTTTTTATTACACAATTTGACCGTTTATCAACGTTAAGAATCAAAATAAAGTCATTTTGATTTTTTGTTGACTTTGTGTGTTCCTTATACAATATAGTATACAGCTTTGGCCGCATCATATATCCCGAATTCTAGCAATATCACTGATGTCGTCATTGGCGAGTTTTCGAAACGATACATCCGTGTATACGTATATTTACGAGATACGTGCAAGTCTGTTTTCGCCTGGCAGCATAACGGCCGTGAATCCCGAGAGATGCGAGAACCGGCCGAGTGCCGGCGACTTCCTGGAATGTTCCACGCTTTCTACCTCCAAGCTTAAATATCTCGGCAAACATAGTGATACGTCATCGACCGGCACGGCACGTAAACGTAATGAGCTTCTCCCCTTTTCACGGACATCCGTCCCCTTTCTAAGATGAAATTTTTTTTACATCTTTTCTATTTATTTCTTTCTTTCTTTTTTTCTTTTATTCTCTGTATTTCTTTGTTTTCTTTTATTTTTCCTTTAACTCATGCAAGTAACTTTCGAGAAGTGCCAATGCCGATGACGGGGCATCGTCGGCGTTTCGGTCAGACTGTGTTTGTGGCGACGGATTATTAACCCAGATAACCAAATCTGTCGAAAGCAGAAGTTTTGCGAAGTGTCTGCAGCAAGTTTTGTCTGCAAGCGCCAAATGGAACAAAATTTACCAACAGAATGTAATGGCAGATTGCCAGCAGAATCTCGTTTCGCAACTATTTAAATGATATATTCCATTTGAATGGTTACGAAATGATATATTCTGGTCGGTTTCTGCTGTCAAACAATGTCGGTAAACTCTGTTGGCGGAACACGAGTTTAATGCACGGGACGCAGTTGATGCCAATCTGTCGTGTTATTCTGCTCGAATCTGCTGGCGAACATATTTTGCTAACACTTTGCTCACTTTGCTCAATTTAACAGATCCGAATAAGATCCTATTTAAATTATCTGTGCCATTGAGGATTAGACGTATTAACAACGTCTATTAGACGTCTTTGGGCAGCACATTTTTTTGGAAAAATTTACTTTTAACGAAGTTAAAGTTTTTAAAAGTAATTAAGAGTTCTTAAAAAATTTTAAAGTATAATTTAAGTGTGTAAAAGGTTAAACCGAAATAATCTAGTAAAATGTTTAAAGTTTTTCGAAGATGACTTTAATATAATCGGCACAGCGCGTTAATTAGTTTCTTTCAGTTGTTCTTAAGTAAGTTTTAAAGTTACTTTTGAGAAAAGTTTAGTGTTCAAATTTACCTTCTTAGATTTTCTCAACAGTAAATTTTAAATATTTATTTTTTAATTTTCTAAAGTAAATTTTCCCAAGGATTGTATGAAAGATGTCTAGTGAATGTTTTTGGGACATATTCAATATGTCCATGTATAAGGAATGCGACATCGTTTAGACATTCATATGTCAAGGCTAATTCTACAAGTGTTCTTTGTTTCCTATTTTTTGCTGTTTGTCTCTTGCCTTTTTGGTCATTAAGACAAGAGACAAACAACAAGAAACAAAAAATAAAAAGCACATTGAATAATTAGTCCAATTGTACGATTTTCCAGCAAAAATCTCTCTTTTTCTCACGGTGTTCAGACAATGGCTACGTTCAGCAGAAGAAACAGCTCTGTAACTGTTGTAAAATTCTTGAACATGATTAATTAGATTAGAATCTTACAATATATAAATAATCTAACAGTTGCAAAGTTGTTTTTTCTATATACTCACTCATTGTGTGTTTCTTCTAAATTCTCTTCGAATTCGATGAATTCTTCCTGTTGAATATATATTATAATATAATCTCGTTACTAATTTAAAATCTCTCTAAAAGAGAATGCCACGTGGTATTAAATACATTCGAGAATTTGATATATACGATTGCAACACAATGTTTCGAATCGTCAATTATTGTGCGAGAGTCAGACTTGACCCTGCGCCAAGTGCAACGACAAAGTAATGGATCGGCACAAGGGCGGTCTGTGAACTGTCTTGTGCGGCAAGTCTTTGACTTACATTTTTGTTCGTCTTTTGGACACAGACGGCTCCTACAGAAGAAGGATTGATTTCGAGCAACATTGTTCAGACGGATCCACAAATAGTCAGCCATCTTGTGCTCCGCCTTTGAATAATATATCTCTTTTGTCCCAGAAATATCTATCGAAGTTCACGTTATCTTATAAAATATTAAAGAAATTGAGATGCATTGTTTGTGTTAGAAATTTGTTTGTCTCAGAAATTTTTCACAATTTTACCACTTTATTTTTTAGGCTTAAGCTTCAATAACAATGTACTAAAAAGTAATTCAAATTTATTTTTAAAAAATTGGCAATTGTTTTTCAATTAGGTAAGTAAAACTCGAAATAGGAAACCAATCCTTGGATGCGTTCGAAAAATATCTTAGAAAACGACGTTAACGAAGTTCTTCGATCGATTTGCGATGTGTTCAGGGACTTTAGGCACATTCCTGAGTACAAAGGGTCTATTATTATCGCGATACGTCATTATTCTGACTCAAGCGGAAGGATACAAAAAGCGTAACACATGTTAAAATAGAACGAAATCAGCGACTGACGTTCTCCCTCCGTCTTTCCTTCTCCCTCTCTCGGGAATTAGATTGAATTCATTGAAATCTGTTCTCGTTAGTGAAGCTGGCTCGTGAATTGCGGAGGACATTACCTCCCAGAGGCGTAATAACGAACTGCGGGACCTTGAGCGAAATAACGAGAGCGAGTGGCCTCAGCAGAGAGAAAACGCAAAGATAAAAGAGAAAGGAGGAGAGCTGAAAAAAAAGAAGGAATGACAAAAGACTTTAAAGGAAAGCAGAGAGAAAACAAAATTTCGCGGACAATACCAAGAGATACTATAAATTACTCTATTAAATAATATTTAATTATTTCATAGAAGAAGAATTCGGAAAAACGAGATTAGCAAGAAATCCTGACATAATTCCGCATAGAAACTCTCAAAAATGTTTTAAGTATTAGGTGTTGGAATTAATTCGTAGCGTTTTACAAGTGATGGGAAGTACTTTCATTAATGTATTTTTTAATGCTCATGTGAAATAAATAACATTCTTTCATTAAAAACGCTACGAATTAATTCCAACACCTAATAAATCACCAGCTCTTGAAAATTTTTACTAAATCTTTGTATCTTACGATTTATCAAACAAATTTGAAAATGTCGATTTTATAATCGTATTCTACGATGTTTGATATTCTGAAAAAAGAAAGAAATTTGTCGAAAAGCATGCATTTCATCAGATTAAAAATTACATATGAAAAAACATTCTCCGAAAGATTCAGCTTTAATATAACAAAATGTAAAAATCGAACGATATTAAATTCCTTGGCAATACCCGGATCTTCAATTTTATCCTCCTTGAGATTATATATAATACACAAAAAATGTAAGCAGTAAGTAAATCAATATTTTGGATTATTATTGTTTACATTTTGCTTTATGGTCTTTATTATGATTTTGTATGTGTGTGTAATGTAGCCGATTTCTTTACTGCTTATGATTTCTTACTGCCTTACATTTTTCTGTATGCCATAAGGGGCTTCATTGTTACCATCTTATAATCTCTTCATTATTTTTAAGTTCAACGAGATTGACTGAATTTAAGATTCTATTGAAGAATACATGGTACTTAAGTATGCAGCGTATTCTCTAAAATTTTTAGTGTGAACCCCATCACTATGTAGAATAAAATAAGATTAACATTGAGCTACTTCTTTTCAAGATTGACACAATTTTCACTTTTTATAGAGTGAGAGTCCCACTCCAAAGAATTTAGAAAGTACAATTCTAAAATCTTAATCCTCGTTGCGAGGCCTGCAGTGGAAGAATAGATGCACTTGCTTCGTCACACCGCTACATCCTTCTCTCTCACTTCCCCGACGATTGTTTTCGTCGACGACGTCGTCGACGACGTCGTCATCGACTGAGTATGCCGTAAGAATAAGAACACGTCCGTGTGTATGCATTCGCGCAGGCATGAATTAATGTCGTGCATACCGATGTCGGGAGAGAGAGCGAATAACGGGTGGCCCGTGACACGTGAGTCTCCGACAACGTACGTAATATATTAACACGTGGTAACGTGATCGTCGTTAAGCAATATGTTTATTTTTCCACTGTCATCTACGTCCAATCGAACGTGAGAGGATTGGAGTGGATCGGAGTTACGGTCGACGGAACTTAAACTTGTTATCATAGCTCGATCTTATTCGTCACGATGTTGATTGCCTCAATGAAATCTTAGATTCGCTCAGTCATTAAACGTAAATATAACAATAACAATATAGAGAGAATAAAAGACGAAATTGAAGAATAGACAGGGTTGGGTAAGTTAATGTTTTTTTTTAAACTAAATTAAGGTAAAGTTAAATGGTTTATAAAATTAATAAAATTAAGTTGAAGGAATAAAGAATTAACTTAATAAAAGTTAAGTTAAGATTAAATTAAGTTAAGTATTTATTAAAAAAAAAGTTAATTTTGAAAAAAATTATTTTTAAGATCAGAATGTCCTAATTTTTTTTTAATGAGATTATTTTGAATAATCCTTATAAATATAGATTATTAGCCAAATTTAATTTTATATCCACATGTAAGTTTGCTTATATGTAATAAGAGTCACACCATAAAGTTTTTGTCAAAATCTTGCGAGAGAAAAGGATATATGTTATTATTAGGGTATATACATTATTTCTCTTTCTTTAACCTTTATCTAATTTTCTTTAACTTCTGAAACGACTGTTCATGCATGTTTACGACTACATCGATCAGATATTTGTTACAAAAAATATATGTAAACATTTAGAAAATGGGTGAATGTGCAACTCTGTTTTATAATAATTCTTCATCTAAAACTCATTTCATATTTATGTTGCTGAAATATAATGTTTGTGATACCTAAAATTAATGAAATATAAGTGGGAATTGACAAAATCTGATCAATAAAAACTGGCTACCGAATAGTATGACTCTTATTAGAGAGTCTCTCATCATAAAATCATTGAAATCTTTTTCTAAATCAATTCTCTAATGTTTAAGACTTTATAGAAAAAAAAATATTAGAAAGATAGAAGAAAGATAGAAAAATTTTAAAAAATTTTAAAAAAAGTCAATAAATTAAAGTTTAAAAGTAACTAAAGTAAGTTAAAAATTAATGCATTTAAAATTAACTAAGTTAAATTAAAATTTATTAACTTTTAACTTTTTTTTTAACTTTTAACGTTTCAACTAGTTGAAACTACCCAACCCTGATAATAGAATATATACTGTTGAAGAAATATATACTGTTGAATCTTAGACTGTTTAAATCTAATTATTGATTGAAATATATATATATATATATATATATATATATATATATATATATATACATCCGTGCTTGACCGTGCGGTTATTCATTATGGGAAAGAAAAAGTCACTACGGATATTTGTAGAAAAAAAAACTACATATCTATTACTTATTCTATATCTTATTTTGTACACATATTATATGCGTTAATTTGTATATCTACATACATTTGTAGATATTTTTTCATTTTTTTTTTTCGTTCATAACGTTTAAAAAGTCTTTATGTTACATAAATCCCGAGTGATAAAATCTCGCTGCAATTTGTCGATAATACCCGTAATTTGCAAATGATGCACCGAGCAGATATAATTGAGGCAGAGGCAGAGCCGCCGAATGAATCGTTCTCTCTGTGGTTGTTTCCTAAGATAATACAGAAATAAAAACGAGAAAAAGAAAGAGAGAGAGAGAGAGAGAGAGAGAGAAAACAAAGAAACAGTTAAAGACTTTGTACCAATTTCCATGAAGATTTCGGACGAAGCGTAATCGTGGTACATGATCGATGACTGCGTGTTCTACGTTACACGCACGCAGCAAAAAGATCGAAAAGACTCGAGCGTGCGCGGCCATACGCACGTCGCGACACGCACGTCCAAAAATATATTCGTACACGGCTTTCTTCGGCCAACGAATTGAATCCGCCGCGCGATGTACGATATTCTCTTTTTTCTCTTCTCTTCCTTCCGACACTTCGCCAAGGGAGTCATCCGCGTCTCTCTGCCCTCTCCACGTTTCCGCGCGCGTTACAGATGCTCTCTATCATAATAATAATCGCTATTTTGGACCGGAGGGTCGGCTGCTGGTCGCGTTGTTGCGGCAGATGTTCCCCTCATTCTCTACGAACTAAAAAGCCTTCGAGTAGGGGAAGGTCGAGCTCCGAATACATGCCGCGCTCGAATGAGACGAATGGGCAAATAGAGCTAGACACGTCTAAAAGCCATGGGATTGTTACATCGCGGGTAGAAAGAGAGGAAAAAAAAGAGGAAAAAACAAGGCGAGAGAATGATTAAGATGCGAGAGAAAAGAGAGAAACGTTCCTGGTATATTATGATTACTGGCCATTAAATGAAAAAATCAACGAGCACATCCGAGCCGTGTTCTTCTTCTCTGATATTCTTTTCTCTGATAATACCTAAAGTAACAATTTACGGTATTTAGGTGGTGAAAAGTAGACTGCGGTTTATGCTTATAATACTCGAACATCATTTGTTTTTGTTTAATATTTGATAAACAATAAGGATAATATAAGGATGAAAAATGATTTTAAAGGCCTGTATTCGTAGTCGATTATTATTTGATGAATAATCATAGTTTCATAAATCTTTAATACTATTCGTCGATTTTTATAAGGATTCATAATAATCCTCAAATATTCTTTAATTCATGAAACGATTTAGGAAATACTTGTTATTTCGATAATTTCAGATTGATAACATCGTAGATTTTAATAATCATTTATTTCGATGATAAGCTCTGTATACGTGAAGCATTTTACGAACATTTAATATGTCCTCTTCTTTTATATATATTTTTAATCATTTGATGTACATCATTTACGTACATCATTAACCATAATAAATTATTAAGTAGGTAATTAGATTTTGGATAAATATTTTTAAAATAATTATATCTAATGTTAAATGAAATGTCAAAAAAATCGCACATTAATTATCAAAATCTTATTTGATTTTATAAGCTAATATATAATTATTTAAGTTAATAATTAAGATTAGAGAATGAATTGTGTTTAATAGTAACAAATTTTTCAAACACAGAGATTTGTAAAACAGAAATCTGTGAAATCCAAAATGTGAATCCGTAACTAATTATGTTCTCAATCAAAGATTAAAAATTATTTGCGATTATGAATTCCGACCTGAGTATCTATCATGGAACACGTCGGAATGAATTCCGATCGAAATTATTCCGTTTTCCTTAGAAAACACAATAGAAATCGAGGGAATAATTGAATAATTCCGATCGGAATCTATTCCGACTTGTTCCATGATAGGTGCTCTGAATAGAAACGCAGCCGAAATATGTATGAACACAAATATATGTACATATTATCCGCCATCGAGAGGGGAAAAAAAAAAGATCGCTGTTGGATGATCTCTCTTAAGAGAATTTGAATTCGAAGCAACTCGAGTCTCCTTCGGATCTGGTTACGCTCCAGCTTGCAATCCAACTAATTACGATGCGCGTCGTATACTTATCATGTTGTTTTCTAGATCACAAACGGAGCATACGCGCACAAAGGGAGAAGGGCCTATGACACAGATACGAAAGCCGATCAACCATACGCGCTAATAAACTGTTAATAATAGTCAATGAGACTAGCCGTCAGAGATCGATATCTTAATTATTTTTCTTTTTACTATATATAATCTCCACGAAGAGATAGCCGTGCCTTTTTATACTGGAAGTATTCTGTGTTTATCGATATCTTTAATTATCGAGAAAACATTGACGGATGCGATAGAAAAATTGACGTATATAAAGCAATATTTCAGATAATCGGGAAGATATAATCTTTCGATTATCCGTCGCGACAACTTGTTATTATTAATATATTACCGGTACAATGACGATATAACTACATTGCTGTACATTGTTACTCCGTTCTACATTTTACGCGATACGAATATCTTTACAATTTGGTATTTAACACATTGAAAATTTTTCTTTCAAATGGAGAGCAGCCAACGCTCTCGTAGAAGCTGCTCATGCAGATCTTCTGCCTCGTCATATGGCCGTCCCGTGATTCTCGTAAAGCTCAGAAGTAAATTTTCTCCGATGGTTAATTTAACTCTCAACAAAATTTACGATCGCATCGATCCAGGTTTTTTTCCCCTTCCTCATAGAGTGGGAAGTTGCGGGCGAACTCCCTCGATGATGCGGAAATTTCTTAAGGCTTCGCGCGAAGGCAAACGTCTAGCAGTCTTCGTAATACGTTGCCTTACGAGAGGCCCCACAATTGTACAATCCAGTCACTATGTTATTATGACGATGATGATGCAAGGCCAAACGTCCTAAATCGCATAACACTTGCTTATAAGGTCACTGTGCTCTCGAGAGATATTATCGAACCGTTTATGATTATTTTTAGCCGATGCGTCGTATTTGTGTCATGCATAATATGTATTATGTCACGCTTTATTATATATATTAAAATTTATATCACGCGCACTCTAAAAACTGTTACATCTCAAATCATCAAATTATCAAATTATATATTGCGATTATATTCTTAACCGTAAAGATAGATCATCGTTTAAAATTATAACTTTGATATAAAGTATACTTTTAATTATAGTTGCTATTTCTACTACGTGTAATATCTTCTGGCTTTCACTCGTTTCTCCATTCTAGCGTGTCGTGTTGATTACATAGCAAATATGAATAATGGGAATAGCGCAAGAGGAGAAGTGGTAATTAACCGAGAGAAACTAATGCATAAAATAGACTGTATTATAATGATAATATATTTTAAACATTGAAAATGTCTTAATGTTTCCTACGGTTCTTTTGACCTTTATTTCTTTTTCTGCCATTTTTTTGGCGTTTTTTTTCTAGAAGTTTGCGTGCTTTCAAGATTTGTTCGGGTCGCTTCAGCTCGTTCTTTATTTTAATCTTGTCTTTAAGCTTCTGGTTGTGCCGCGCCCAATGCGTATTTGCAGTAGTTCGTACTGAAACAAGTAAATAAAGTATGTCAATTATTTTAATGAGCGATATTTAGAACAAATTAAGTGCACGGAAAGAAAAATTTATAAAAGAAATGTTTTGAGATGCATCAATTAAATACATGTATGTTGTTTAGATTAATTAGATTTAAATTTAATATATTTTTACATTAATGCGATCATGTTAACTCACAATTTTTCGATTGTGAAGGTTCTTCTTCACTATCATCTGCGCTATCGTTTTCATCGATTTTACTCTTCTCTTTCCACACATTATAACGATTTGTTTTATATGTAGCAGGTATCCATGCTCCCGATTCAGTGCGTATTTTTTTCGCCTTCGGGTCCTGTTGATACAATGTAGAATATATGTATTCATGTTTCACGATAAATAGAGACGATGTATAAGCTAATGTATATACCCTCTCGACGGTGACCATCTTCTTCTTTTTTCTATCCCACTTTTTCAGTTGCATTTGAAGATGTTGACCATCTTCATTATCTGCTGTTAAATCCATCTGCGCCTTATCAGCTTCAGTGGCAAACGTGTTAACTGCTAAACTGCAAGCCAAATAAACATAGAATATAAATAATAATAGAAAAATAATAAATAATAATTAAAAATATTTTTTAAATTATATATTTAAAAAGAATTAAAATTATTAATATATTTTTTAATGAATTAAAATATATATTTATAATAATTTTAATTTTTTTGTAATAAAAAAAAGTTACGAAATCTGAAATATATTTTTTTCGCGATTCTTACCCATCCTCTGTATGTTTATCTGGTGCAGAATAAGGTATATAATATTCTTCATCCCGTTTCGTTAAACGTTTCTTCTTCTTTGAAAGTTTGTATAAATCGTCACTAGTTCTTTTCTTTGGAACTACGACAGTCCTGAATGCAGCATTAATTTCTTCCGTGTTGCTGGATGGTAAATTGACCTTTTGAGATAATTCTACAAAAATTGAAAAGATTAACGTAAATATTGTCATATATACAGTATTTAAGTATATATTACTATCATCTAACATCTACCTGATGCCATATTGATTTTATCGATTTTATGTTCTTCCATCTTTTTACGGAAATTAAGAATATTTTCCTTGTGAAATATTCGTTTCGTTTTCATTACTTGATAATCAGTTGAATTTGTCTTCGTACCAATTTCAAATATCGTCTGTTAAAAAAATTTAGATATTAAAATTGAAGCATAACATTTTATTATGTATATAAGGCGTCATGTACTCACTCCCTGCGGTCTATAATTTTTCATCCTGGATATTATATCCGCTGTATTAATATGAGAAGCATCAGTATACTGGGGTAAAATGCCGGCTTCATTTATGCGAAGCTCCTTAATTCTTTTGACACTTTCTGCCGAAGCATTTGGTCGTGACCTAACGTATTGCTGATAGGCGTTGTTGCATACTTTTCGCATATTTATCTGAAGACACACATATTCATTAAATGCAACAAAAAAGATTGAATTATACTAATTTATTTATCAATGTAAATATGTTCAGTATGCTACCAGATCAGTAGAGATATTGTGCCAATTTATTAATTCAGCTAATTCTTCCTCTACCATGGCTTGTGGCAATTTTCCTACAGCATATTCCATACTTTCATCAGTTTCTGTAGTTGGCACTATTGTTAAAGGTCGACCAAGAAAAAGATGCAAATCTAAAAGATAAGGATATTCATCCGAGCTCACAATATTATATGCCGTTCCAACACGTCCAGCTCGAGCACATCGCCCTGCAAAGTAAATGTTTATAATTAGTCAAAAGTGCCTGCATGTTTTAATAATAATTAAGAAACAGTTACGAAAGAACGTACCTACTCTGTGTACGAAGAGTTTAGATTTTGCGGGAAAATTAAAATTAATTACACAATCTAGATGTGGTATATCTATTCCTCTAGCGGCAACATCTGTTACTATGAGAACTCTCACTTTACCGATTTGAAATTTAGCTGCGTTTATTTTACGCGCAGAAGGATCCAGATTTGAATAAATGAAAGTGTTAGATATATCTGCTTTATCTAATATCTACAAAAATTTTATAAGCTATTATTCGATTGCCAAAGTATTTATAGAATTTATAATTTATATATTTAAAGGAGTATGTATGTATGGTGATGATTACCTGATGAATATATTCTACATGATGCATAGTTTCCGCAAATATAATTATTTGCGAGTCGGGCTTAATAATTCTTTTTAGTAAGCTTAGAAGTACAGCTAATTTTTCTTCAGGGCGACACGTAATAAAAGATAATGTCAATCCTTCAGGCAGCTTACTCTCAACATCCAAACGAAGTAAAACTGGATCACTTAAACCAGCTTTTGTAAAATCTACTAGAATCTTAGGCAAAGTAGCAGAAAACAATAGTGTCTGACGTGATTCTGGTAATCTATTTACAATTTCTTGTATCTGTTCCCCAAAACCCATTTCAAATAATCTACAATACAATTATCACTTTATACAAATGCAAATATTAAAAATCATAACATGAGAAAGAAGAAACTATTACCTATCAGCTTCATCAAAAACAATGTATTCAATATTTTTCAACTGCAGATCCATCTCCACACATATATGCAGAAATCTACCTGGAGTAGCTACAATGATGTCAGGATTTCCATGAATTGCACTAAACTGATTATCCATACTGTCACCTCCCAATATCACTGCTGACTTTAATCCTGTAAATCTTCCTAACTCCTTTATGAACTTTAATGTCTGTAGTGCCAGCTCACGTGTAGGCGATAGTATCAATGCACGTGCACCCGTTTTTGCTTGCCTCACCTTGAGTTTTTCGAACAGAGGAATTAAAAAGCAAGCAGTCTTTCCACTACCTGTTCTAGCCATTGCTACTATATCTCTTCCCTCGAGAGCCAATGGTATAGTCTACGAATAAATTTTACATTAATGTTAATCAAGATTTAAAAAAGTTGTAATCTCAAAATGTAAACTATATTTGCTTATAAATATACATATTTTTTTTAATAACCTTTCTTTGTATAGGTGTAGGTATTTTGTATCCACGTTTGAGGATCCCTTTTAATATTGGAAAACTAAGAGCCATGGATTGAAAC
The DNA here is from genome assembly GCF_024713525.1 of Acromyrmex echinatior. Classification (NCBI taxonomy): domain Eukaryota; kingdom Metazoa; phylum Arthropoda; class Insecta; order Hymenoptera; family Formicidae; genus Acromyrmex; species Acromyrmex echinatior. The sequence goes on from NC_141854.1 coordinate 8,300,655, forward strand.
CCTCCAGATTTCTTGAAAATCTTCTTTTTAATACTAGCGATTTCATTATCCTCATCATTGTCACTAACTGTATTCAGATCAGCAAATCCAATAAGATCATCGTCCTTCATCTTGCTGTAGACTGCAAAACACAATTTTATTGATATAATGAATAAAATGCTATATTATATAAAAATATCTCTTTCAAGTTTGTCAGAGATACAATGATCTCTTTTATATTTATCCACTGATATAAAAGATCTAGTTTTTTTTAATACAAGTTCCAAACAGCTTATATTAGAAGATGTATATGACAAAGATAAATGGAATAATAAACAGTTATTGTATTAAACAACGTGCTATTATAATATTCAAATTTGATTTCTTAAGTTTTGTGAAAAGACAAAAATCAGGTACTCTTTGTGATTTATTACTGCTCTCCGTGCATGCGCGAGATGACCATCAAATAAAATCTGATATATTTATATATGTATGTTCTAAATCGATATGAACTCAGATCTTTGGCTCAGAACTGGATATTAGAACTCAGAACATATATTTTAAATACTTTCATTTTTATTTATTTTACAATACAAGTATATTTTAGTATTTTGTATTTCAGCAAAGCACATAAAAGTATTATATGTATATTTTGTATTTAAAATCAAACAAATGAAAGTTTTAAAATACAAAATACTATTATGTACTCCCATGAAATACGAAATACAAAATATATATGTGCACTGATGAAAAACAAAATATAATTGTCTTGCAATACTGTTTTTCAAATAAAAGTCTTTCAAATACATGCCCAGCTCTAGGCACAGAGAGCAGCCACGTAATTCTCTGTCCACAATCGCCACAAACATAAATCATATGTATATTGTACCAATTTAACATATTTTATTAAATCTATATAAATATTATGTGTCTTAAATATTTTAAAATTTTTTTTTAATCAATACTCTTATGATATGCTGTGAATATATTTTTAAAAATTGTATAATCTTACTTTTAAAGTCTTGATTCTGTTATAAACCCAAAATCATCAAATGTCACATGGAACAGAGTTGTAATCTCATATAACCTCAAAAATGAATGGAGATGTGCCTCACATACGATATTATGGCTGCTTTCCATAAAACCACAGACGTACCGGAAACGTGTCATTTAAAAGAATCCTAAAATCATTTGTATCACCAGAGAGAAACCTGAGAGAACATGACGGCCTAAAATCTGTAACTATAAAATGCTGCCGCGTACTACCGCCTCTGAGAAATGAATGTTAACTTAACACAACAATATGTTCTCTCTCAGGTTTCTCTCTGCCATCGATATAATTTTGTTAAGTTTATTTTCCAATGCCGCACATATTATACAAAAAAACCTAATGTCATACACAAGGGAGCATAATAATTATTATCATAATATTATATATTTAATACCTAACAATAAAATAAAACTCAGTAGAGTAGTATTGCTATATTAATATTTTGATTTAAAATTTTATTATAGAACTTTAAGTAATAAGTATATATATTTTTATACTTGCGTGGTGTTTAAATGATTCACGATTTATAATTGCTTATTATTTTATAAGTTCGATTTTTCTTTCATATAATTTTTTTAATAACCTTCATTTATTTATTCTAATTGGTTTTTAATTTTTAGTCCGTATTCAAAACATTCATTTATGTTTGAAATTCTACAGTATACGTTACGCGAACTATGTATTAAAAATATGCTAAAATCGTAAAAACGCTTGCAGAATGCATACAAGCTTCTTTAACCTCATAAAACACACTGCTCTAAATTCTGAAAAAGACTGAGATTGTTCGCGCGTAGCATTTATATACCACATTAGGAAGCTAGCGCCATCCAATCAGCGAGGCATCGCGCTCATTGGCTGGCATGCGAGTGGTGGGGTTCGCCGTTTGACGACTCGTATAAATATCGCGTAATTCTCAGGCTCTCGCTTTTGCGACTCGAGCAGGGGACGAGAGTGTATTCTGTTATTTTAACGTTGAAAAAGTTCGCACTATTCGCAACCCTGTCTTCGAATCGATTGTGAGTTTTATTCCATATTTTAATCTCTGCTAATTATAAAACGACAGAATCTCTTAGAATATAAAACGACGAACAACGGCACGAAGAATCGTTCATCGTTGGATTTCTTTACTAAGGTAATCAATAATTAACTTTGCCCTTACTTCCCGTAACATATCCCGTAACATATACCGCATAACATATAAATATCGCGTATTGCAAATTCTAGTATAGCATACTGATTATTCGGAATTAGTCGAAAGTATATTTCTCGCATACTCGTTCGATCGAAAATCAAGACGCGACGTCATGTCGTGTCGTTGCGTCTCGCGTCTCGCGTGAAGTTGGCCGCATACGGAAAACGACGCCGCTTTCCCATTTCGATCGCATTCACATTTCATTCGCGAAATGCGACGGGAATGACACGGCGGAATGGACTGACTCTCAGACGAGTGGAAATGCACGATCAAATATGGTAATTAAAACCTGTATAATATCTGAATGTATATTTATACGTGATTTAACTACCGACTATAGATTCAGTAATCGCATGTTAATAATCCGTTCAAACGTGTATTTCGCAAAACTTGTTGATTTTCGAATATCAATCTGCAATACGAAAATAATAATTATAAAAGACGAGCGTATATTATGATATACACTTGTCCTTTATGATTGTTATTTCTATATTTCGAGCATCAGATATATCTTAAAATACGGAAAATTCTTGAATGCGACGCCAAGAATGAAAAGTGTATTACGTTCGCGTCGATTTTGATACGCGAAGTTAACCGCGCAAAAACGAAGCTGTCTCGTCATCCTAATTATAACTGCGATTCATTTACACATCTGTAAATGAAGCGCAAATATAATTAAGAGACGGGATTGGCATCGATCAAATGATAATTGAAACTTATATTATTAAATCTGTATTTGTCGTTTATTGCAACACTTAATGTTTGCGCAATTACAGATTCATTATTCTCTCTCTTATAAGTTATAAGAAGGACGCGCACGCCGCCGTGTCGCTCTTGGCGTGTGAAATTGATAATGTGAGAGATGAAAATCACTTCGACACGTGAAACAAATGATGCTTACAAGTATTGCAAGTAAAAAACAGAGCGCATCTTTAGTAATTATTTGCAACTGAACTTGATTTTAACAAATGATTTGTTTCAATTAGGTACTGTCTATCACAAAGTAAACAATAGGAAGAGAAGAGAGAGACAAGAAGCAGGCTTGACAATTCTGTGAAGAAAAGGAGGAGGAGGAGGAGGAGGAGGCTTAGAAAAGCAATGGGTTTTGATGGAGCAACTTTGCGGTAAGCAAACTTATTGATTATTTGCATAAAAAATTAGTCATTTCTTCCATTAGATTATTTTATTTCAATGACTAAAAATAATAATCGAAGAAAAAGAATTAATCTAAAATGTTATGAAAATTTATTTTCATGAATACAATTTTGAGAAAATGTATAATTATTTTTTAACGGATATATAATTGAAAAATTCAATGTATATAAACATTATTTTTTGAATTATTAATTATTTTGAACGTTATTTTAATTTGGATCTGCGTTTGTATGTTACAGATGTAGTCACGTAGCTGATAACTCCACTGCTGCGCATCAGTCAGTGAGTGACAAAGATTTTATCAGGTAACGAATCTGTGAAAAATGTAGCAGATCAATTATTATATTAGCAATAAATATAATGCTTTATAAATCCGTTACTTTAAAATGGATTAGCTATAAACAATTATGATACATATTTAATCTTGGATTTATATATCGTTATTTGTCAATTTGATCAGCATCTTGGTGTCTGCATTTGGTCAGCATTTGTGCTTGAGATTATTATGTTTATACCCGGAAAAAAATGTTTTATATATAATTATATAAAATTATATAAAAAATTAACATATTTTATATACAATTTTATATTGTATAGTATTATATAAAGTTACACATAATTATATAAATATAATACAATTATAATTATATAAAAATATGTCTGTGTATATATATATATATATATAAACATTTCCCGGGTATTCACACAAGTATACACATAAAAAGAGAAAACGAAATAGAATCCAATGATGAGTTAGTGTTATAAATATAATATTAATAAAATTAAAGTAAGAGAGAGAGAGAGAACATGAATTAATTTTATTGAATTATTATATGATTCATATAATAATATATTAGAAATGATTAAATTTTTTAATTCAAAAAAATATCCAACAGAAATTCCTTTCATTACTGGCAATATAAATAAAAAAAAATTTATACACAAAACTGCATTTTAATAAAAATAAGTTGGATAAATATAAAAAAAATTATTGAAATAATTGAAATAATTGAAATAATTTTTAAATTAAAATTGATAAAATAAATAATGAAGTAACAAAAAATAAATTTTCGTAAACAAAATATTATGAATTTTAAAATATAAAGATTCCACAGAGATTTCACAGATTTTCTTTTTAAAAAAATATAGTATAGGATATTCATATACAATATATATATTCAATATGACATAAAAATAAAGAATTATATTTAAGACATAAAAATAAAGAATTATATATTTTGATACAGCAAAACCTATAATTAAACAAGTTACACATTTATCTTCTTTAATCCCATTCCAAGATTAAATATGATATAAATTGGAGCAAAGAAAAAATATTTTCATTTTTAGAAATATTTTTTAAATGCGTACAAATAAAAAAATTGTTCTTCTTTACAACAAAAGTATAATAATGTTATACAACGATTGACTAATCTTATTTTACATATATACATATGCATATAAAATGATATACTATTATATGACTATAAATAATTAATTTTTGAACATACACAGCATCAATTTTAGCATAATAGTTTGTAACTTATTCATTTGATCGAATGATAAAATAAATTTATAACAAGTAAAGCAAAATAACTGACATAAAATCCCATAAGTTACGTCGCGAAACACAAAAACTTTTCAAATTATATTAACGTTTCCATTAAAATTTGTATATAAAAAAGACGTTTTTTGGGACGTTATTATCCACATCCCTAAATATTATATAGAAATACTTCGATTGCAAAGTCACAACAGCGTTTGCATATAGCATTACATGAAGATGAAAATACAAAAAAATAGCAAGGTATATTAATTCCTATAAAAATTTATTAAATTTATTACATTTAATTTAAAATCAATAGGTTTTAATGTCGTTTAACATGCGTTTAAGATGAAATTGAAAACGATAATACATATTAAACGAAATTAAATATAAAAATTACAAAAAGCAATTCTAATATATACATCGTAAAACGCCAATACATTAATTTTTCAAGAATTATTCTCTTCTCTTTTCCTGCCACACGTTCCTTTATTAATCTCCGTTGTGTAATAGTTCCTCCGTCTCGGCTCTCCCAATATCTTATTCTTTTCGTAAATTTTCATTAATTTTTCGCTTATTATTTAACATTTCTGTTACAGCTTCCTCATGGCACATGCAATAAACGGTGCGCTTCTTCAGAGCTGTATCCGGGTTTTACTCGAAACTTGTATAAATTCGGGATATCGGGTCCGGGTAGTAAGATCGTTGCAATACGTGCCCAATTCTTGCCACATTTATCGGTCTGTCGAGCTTGTCTCGTAAGACTAGCGTCTAGGAAGTCGATAAGCCGAATTAACCACGATTAACGCACGAGAGATGTGGGCAATATCGCCCCAGAAAGTGGATTGCTTCACGTCACGTCTATCAGCCAGGCGTTTGCACACTTGTTGTGACACAGACTACTGTGGTTCGCAAAGTATTGTGGTTATGAAGACCTCGTCGACGTTAGACGCGCGTTAAAAGTGATACGAGAAGCCGGTCGTATTCGCAATGATCTCACTGTCGGTCCCGCATCCGCCGCGTCGAACGTAACAACTCGCCACTTCGCGCAATCCGCACCTCTTTTTGCATGTGCCATGGAGATGCAGCAACCGAGACATAAAATGATCCTCGAAACATTTAGAAGATTTCTGTGAAGAGAAATTGGGATATGCGGTGGATGGAATTTATTGTAGAAGGAAAATCAAAGAGAGAGATTGTAAAAGGAGTCGTCCTGACGCATTGGGAAAAAGGAAAAATAAATAACGCTGGAATAAAAAAATAATAAATATTATTGTTGCATTTAGCTGTTTTCAAAGATCCAGAGTTATCTAAATTAGAGTCTTATGTCACGAATATTGTTAATATTCACCTTGATTAATATTCGCCTTGGTCACTGTTATGAATCGGAAGTGGTAATTCGTTCGTTTATTCATATTGGTGTTTTTTATTTTTTTCATGCATTGATAATTACTTTTAAAGAGATTCAAAAAGCAATTTGATGATCAAATTACTTTGTCTAAGTTTCCATTTTTCTATCAATGATTTTATGAATGTCTTTTGTTCATGATTTGTTCATTTATTTAAAATTTAGTATGTTATATGTAACTGCAGACTACATACAATAAATAATAGTATGTTTGTTTGAATATTGGTCATTAATATAATATGTATAATTGTACACTTAATTGTGACTCATTTTTCTTTATCTTATGTATAGGGTGGGCCATCTATTGGTACGTTTTTGAATTTCGTCGTATGGCAACACCGAACGAGCTACAGACCCGAAATTTTGACAGTTTATTAGTCATACCGTCCGCGGCACGAAACAACATGTTTTCTCTTGAAGAGCGTTTTGAAATTTTAAAAACTTATTTTCAAAGTCAGTGCTCTGTCGCCGAAACTGTACGAATTTTGAAAAGAAATATGGAGCACCGAAGGAGCTATACGCAAATTGGTGAGGAAAGTTCTTGAGAAAGGGATGTTAGTGGATGACAGAAGTGGTCCCAGAGCTCGGACAGTGCGCACACCCGAGAATATTGAGGCTGTGGCCCAAAGTGTGAGACAATTCCAGCTTTGAAAAACAATAGTCCAAAATGTCATTAATAATTGGGGTGACCGAATGGCATACTGTAAGGCCAGTAGAGGGAGCCACATGAACGAAATCGTTTTTCATTCTTGACGCGGATACTTTTAGCTTCACAACAAAAAAAAATTAATAAAAAATATCAATGTATGCTCATTTGATCGCATTTTTAAAAACGTACCAATAGATGGCCCACCCTGTATAACTTCAAGCTATTATATCCTAGAAAAAAAAATATATATATATATATATTTTAAGGCTGAAAATATGAATGACATCTTGATTCACCGGTTCAACAGTTCTCTCTTATTCATAATTATGATTTTATATGTAACTTATTTTACAATTTATATCAAATGTTATTTTAAAACTAATCTGAATATGAAATGAAAAAATAAAACATATCTATATCAGTAATCTTATAATTATTTATGTACGTTATTCGTAGCAGCACAATAATTAATTATAATATTGTATTATTAGATACTGTATCTTTAGTTTTTTCGGATCTCATGTCATTTATTTTGTTTTATGTATTTTACTTTGCTTTGAAGATACTTATCATATAAACATGCATTATATCTTCACTGTTATGTGCATCATTATATATTTTCTATTACTTCATTATATACGGTTTTTTGATCATTAGAATATTACTAACATTATAAATTTTTCGTAAAATAAAAAAGTTTTTTTGTTTAGGACAGCATCAATATACATATGACAAGTAAAGTCTTTTTAGAGTTAAATAAGATTCGAAGTTTAAACAACGCGTGTCGTAGAGAAATATTCGATCAAAATTCTCATACAAGTAATGAAATTTGTGAGCATATCTTCAGTAGTGTACAATTTTTACGGTTATTATCAATATTCTCTTTAAATAAATTTTCACTAATTTAAATTTTTTTGGGATCTTCTCGCGTATATACTACACACGAATCGAAAATTGTCTGTCGTATAAATCGTAATATTGTCTGTCGGCGATAATAATCCGACAGCAAGGGGATATCTCTTATTGATTTTTAGTTGAATTGCGATCAGTTTATGGTTAGATGTGACGAAAGGTAAGTCCAATCTGATCTGAAGAAAGATGGAGGAATATGACGGAAGGATGGTAAGTGGCCAATTTTGATGGTGGAGTACCATATAAGGTAATGTATTAGGTGTTGGAATTAATTCGTAGCGTTTTTTAATGAAAGAATGTTATTTATTTCACATGAGCATTAAAAAATACATTAATGAAAGTACTTCCCATCACTTGTAAAACGCTACGAATTAATTCCAACACCTAATACAAAATTGTTATTTATTTATTTGTTTGATTTTCTATATTTTCTTCTATTTTCTCATATATATATATATATATACGAGATTGAAAAGATTACATTCTAATCGCGCGCGTACATTTGAAACTCTGATTCTTAGATTTATCGCTCGAGTAGATTTCAAGTTTTGCTGGATTAACCAAAAAATAGGTTTCCTTAGTAATTCGCATATCACGTCGCAATTTTAATTAAATATTTTTTTTATTAACTTGAAATATGCGGTAGATAGGTGAGGAAATTGACACGAAAAAATGAGTAAGGAATATAGACTGGAATACAGATAGGTAGGGATTCAGTCAGGTAGGAGTGTTAATAATTTGAGTTGAAAAATAGAGTTGAAAAGATTCTATTATAGACAAAATAATAATAACTTATATATAATAATTATAAGTACGTCGATATATTTATTATTATTACATTAAATATTAAATTATTTATTATTATATAAAATATAATAATAATAATATATAATTGCAATTGTTATATTTTTAATAATAATAACAACTTAAATGTTTTGTAATTCATGTAATAATCGTACGTTTATATTATTGTGTTATTTATATAATATAATTGAAAATACTATGTATTGTATTTGTGATTTATGTAATAATAATTGTAAATAATGTTTATTATGTAATCGGATGCAATTAATAAGACAAAAATCGATGTGCATTTAATAAACATTCGTTTTGGATTTAAAAATTTTTTTATTACCAAAAGATTGTTAATAAAAATTCGAGAAAAAACTTCATTTAAAATTCCGTCTTAAAAGTTATAATTTATGTGGCATGTATTATAATAATTAATTGAAGACAATGACGGTATGTGTATACAGTTTTTGTTTATGAAATTAACATTCATGTCTTAGATATTACGATGTCACAAGTAAATTTAATATATTTTTGCGAAGTCCCAAATTTTATAATAGAACTTGTTATAGAATTTGCAAAATGCCTTATTTTATCTCACTTTTACAATGAAACGTACTCGTGAAGTATATAATATTAAATATATATTAATTCTTTCCGAATTCTTAGATTATATTTCGTATTAAATATCTTAAGTCATTAAAAGTTAATGCAAATACTGCGTTATTTTCATGTTCATAAGTACGATAATTGGGGCTCGATCGTGGCTGTTCCTAGCCTCAAGTAGTAAACATATAAATGTAATTCGTATCGATGGAGAGTAATGATTTTTAACGTGGAAAGTTATTTCTCGTCAGTTTGCGTAGCATCTATCCGAGATGCCTATTTCGATGCTTCATTGAATTTGGAGATTTTCGGCCGTTGCAGGGCTAAAGTTAATCGATTACTTAATTAAGGGTGTTTTTTATATTCTCTAAAAGCAGTGATTTTGGCAATAAGTTAGCGACTACGGCAATATAATTTTTTTAAGTCTAATCATGAAATTAATTAAATATAGTATGTTTTGTGACAAAAATTTATTTTTCTTATTAAATATTCTTTCAATTAACATTAATACTGTTTTAACAATAATAAGATTTAATGGATTGAACATGGATAGCAATTGTTTATAGATAAGTGAATTACATTAAATAAACTAAAATTACAAGTTTTATTAGTAGTCGGTTTTGCAATTTCTTTAAGAAAAAATGTTACAGATGAATATATTTTTTTATTTTAATCTTTAGTTTCTTTTAAGAAACTGTTTTCAGGCACTGGACATCCCTTTATTCTAAAACATTAACTAAAAAATTTTTTAGATTAATTTTTATAATAAAATACATACGCAGTCTATATATTATTCAAGAAATTCTTTTATCTGATAAAATTTTATCAAAAAAATTTATGTTTATTTAAATAATTTATTATAATAATATAATAAATGTAATTAAAAATGTGCGTACTTAAAAATTCAAGACGAATCGATTGGTACCCCAATATCAATAAGATTTTGAAAGTTCTAGTTATCTAAATATTATATTAATTATTTAGATAATCCTATTTAATTACTTGATTACATTTGAGTAACTGCTGCAGAAAAAAGAAAAGATTTATATAAATTTTATATTAATAATATTCAATTATAAAATCAAAATAAGATGAAAAAACGAATAAAATTTAAATCTCATTGTTATCTGTTCGATTCGTCTTGAACAGTTGGTACCTGAGAATTTTTGTACTCACATATAAATAAATTATAATGACGTATGTATTTTATTACTTTGAAATATAATCATTTGTAACTATCTTTCGATAAGACATTATTCTATCCATGTTTTTTTATTTTTAAGATACTGTATTTCGTAATAATATAAAAAATATATTTTTGCGTGCAAATCTTGATCTTGTGTATTATAAAATTGTGATTAATATCGATTAGTTATCGTTAAAATATTCGATAATTGCATAATATTTGCATTATTTGTATAAATTTGGAAAAGGGTAACAATTGTTAATTCGTTGCCAAGAGCCATGGGCGCAATTATAAGAATAGTTCAAAAAATTTGGGATTGGTTTCCTCCTGCAACGGAGTTCTTAATGTCTAACAAATCACTTAACTTTCTTTCGCGTTGATGACGTAAAACTTGATGAGAAGCAGAACACAGCTTGCTCTCGATGGAGATCGTTCTTTTTTCTATCGGATACCATTCAACGTCTTTCTCGGAAAGACCTGGTCTCATTGTTGAACTAATTATTTTCTATTTAACGCAGTGATAACGCAGTGTTTCCTCGCGATTTTTTAGAAATTCATAAAGTTATCTCTCTGTTGAAAGTAAAGTGAGAAATAGAATTTATTACGTGCGATTAAATTGTTTGATTCATTTCATTATATTATTTGAATCATAGATGCGATATTGCAACACACATTTATATATATATTATATATATATTTATTTATATATATATAATAGTTATTAAATAACATTTTTATTATCATATAAAAAAATAATAATTATAAGAAGACATAAGTTGCAGAATTAAAAATTATATGTATTGGAATTGATTAGATCATTTCATTCGTCATATGTCTTATATCGAAGTTTTGCGTACTTTTTTGCATGTTGCACATTTTTTTTGTATTTTGTAAAATGTAAAAGTTATATATATATATATATATATATATATATATATATATAGTTAATAATTGACATTCTTTTTTATTGAAAGATATATATATAATAAATTTATTAACAATCTTTGTTAACAATTTTTGGTTGCTCACGATTGCTCGCATAAATTAAAAAAAAGCAAAACAAATTTTGCAATTGTATTTGATAATTAATAATAAATGCTAGTAATAATCATTTGTCGATTGGACGTATAGCTACATATTTTACGCGACTGTGAGAATTTTGTGTTATTATATGCATACCGAATGTTTTCTCTGTAATTTCATATAAAAAGAAATATTGCGCGTATACATATTGTACATTATATAATATTTTCAGTTTTATAATGTAATTTTTTTGTAATATGTTATGTATAATGTAAAGTAAATTGTATAAAAAATAATGTAAATAATAAAAATGTAAAGAAATATACCATAAAATGCGATAATTTTAGCTATTTTGTAATTCTTAGAATTAACAACAGTAACTGTAAATATCGTTATATATTGTCATTGATTATATATTGTCAGATTTCATACATGAAAAAAACTACGCAACGACAATCGATATTGTCATTAAGAGTTACAGAATAAAAGCCTTCGTCCCAGAAACTTTAACATAAATTATAAAAATACATATGCAATGCATATGTCCAAAATCACGACATAAGACTCTTAAAATTTTTTTAAAACAATAGTTCGATCAATTTTTATAAAATTACGTTTTTAAAATGTCATATGTCCAAATTTTGCGTGCTATATTGTCAAAATTTGGGCTAAATTTATTCTGATTTTAAACAAAAATTATCCCATTTTATGGTATTGTAAAGGAAAGAGGACTGCCGATCGGATGGCAGGGGATGTGGTGGAGGGCCTCTATAAATTAATTTGTTTTTAAAACTTATATGAAAAAGTATATTATATGCGTAGTTCGACATTCGAGTGTAACATATTTTATAACTTTTTTGTATAATATATTGGTTTGAAAGTTAAAGAAAAAAAGAAAATGAAAGAAGTAGCAAGCTAACGTTATTTGTCGTCATTTGACGTTAAATGATGTTTTCAATATTATTTTGATATCAAAATTAGGAGAAATAACGTGAATTTATTAAAGTAAAAAAAAAGGACCGTCGATTATAATCGGGATGGTGGAGGGCCTCTACAAGTTAAATTGTATTTGCCACATTATCTGAAAAATGTATAAAAGTAATTTGATTATAACATACTTTATAATTTTTTGGATAGTTTGTTGTATTAAAAGTAAAAAAAAGAAAGAATCCTCACGTAACAAGCTAATGTTATTTGTTGTTATTTAACATCAACATAACGACAAATTAAAATAATGTCAGTTTGCTAAAGTCAAAAAGAGGATCCTTAATAGCTACATTCAGCAGAGAAAACAGCTTTGCAACTGCTATAAAATTTTTATAAGATAAGATTTTTCAATATAATTTATTTATATATTTAGATCTATAAAAAACAATGGCAAGAACGAATCATCTTGAAGAATTTTACAACACTTGCAAAGTTACTTCTTCTAAACGCAGTTAATATCTATATTTCTACTGAAAGTGAATATAGTTCTAATAAATCTATTGTGCATGAAGACATATGCAAAAAAACCGCACTTATATTCGAATACATACTTATCGTCAAATGGCTCGACTTAGCTTCATGTAGTTCTCAATTGCAATTATTCACATAAAAAAAGAAATATATAACATTGCATGTATTATAATAACTTTTCAAATTAATATTTCAGCAAAAGATCATCACGATCGTTTAAATATTTATTTCTATAATCATTGTTTATGCTTAATAGTTAAAATTTTATTAATTTTTTTCTTATTACTAATCTTGAGAAAAAATATTTTGTATGTAATTATATATAAAATTATATATAATTTTATATTAGGTGTTGGAATTAATTCGTAGCGTTTTTTAATGAAAGAATGTTATTTATTTCATGAGCATTAAAAAATACATTAATGAAAGTACTTCCCATCACTTGTAAAACGCTACGAATTAATTCCAACACCTAATATAATTGTATATAAATATATATAATTATATATAATTTTATACATATTTTATTTAATTATTAGGTGTTGGAATTAATTCGTAGCGTTTTTTAATGAAAGAATGTTATTTATTTCACATGAGCATTAAAAAATACATTAATGAAAGTACTTCCCATCACTTGTAAAACGCTACGAATTAATTCCAACACCTAATATATAAAAATATTTTTTCCCGAGATGTTTTCAGAATCATTTTTAGATACTTATAAAACTCAACTAAAAAGTATGTTAAATAATAAGTCTGTATTTTTTTGTATATTAAGTTGTTATCAAAATTATTTTTTTTCGAGATCATGTATTTTGTAAATCAATTTATCATTTTATCGCCGGTAGCTATATGCAAAGAGAAACCTAAGAGAGGACATGATGGCTAAAACCTATAACCACAAAATGCTGCCGCCCTCTGAAGAAGTAGATGTAAACTACCCAACAATATCCACTTTGTGCTCCTGATGAAAATAAATCGCTGAAATTGTTGAAATATTAATTTATTAATTTATTAATACTTATTAATATTTATTAATTTAATAGATTTTATTTATTTTAGCGATTTCAACTATCTATTTCCGTCAGGAATACCGCAAAAAGATGGATATTGTTATGTAATTAACATCAACTTCTTCAGAGGGCAGTAGTGCGCGACAGCATTTTGCGGTTACAGGTTTTGGGTCGTCATGTTCTCTCTCGTGTTTCTCTCTGATATTACCGACTAAATGTAATAATTTTTGTATAACAATTATTTTCTTCCTCTTTTATAGATTTGAAAATCCTTTTCCAGAATTAATGTATACTGATTAATACGTGTCTGTTGCAATTTGTTTCGGTTTATAGAGCAGTGCGGAGCGTGAGGTACATACGAGTGTATGTGAAGTTTTTCGACATTTTTTTATTGCATTTGCTCACTTTCGTTCATCTGTGGAGCCGTAATATTGGCAGGATCGGTATCGCCAGGAAGCGCTTTCACCTAGTCGAGTGCCAAAATAAAACTGAGAAGGAAAGCTTTTCACATTTTTTAACATTAAAAATATACTTTTCTTTCATAGAACCTTACAAATAGAAATAAAAAATGCCGCGAATTATGATAAAGGGTGGTGTCTGGCGGAATACAGAGGTAAATGATATATGATATTTTCTAACCTAAAGATTTATGTATGTGCATGTTGTATGAATAATTTTGTTAAATGAAAAAATTCATTGTTTTTAGGATGAGATTTTGAAAGCGGCTGTAATGAAATATGGTAAAAACCAATGGAGTCGTATAGCATCTTTATTACATAGAAAATCAGCCAAACAATGCAAAGCCCGTTGGTTTGAATGGCTGGATCCCAGCATAAAGAAGACTGAATGGAGTCGAGAAGAAGATGAAAAGCTTCTCCATCTTGCAAAATTGATGCCCACACAGTGGCGTACAATTGCACCAATCATTGGTCGAACAGCTGCCCAATGTTTAGAAAGATATGAATATTTACTGTAAGTATCATCAGGCTTTATTTGAGTTAGGCCTATTCCTACCAATGTGATTTAATTTTAATCTCAGTTCAACAAACTTTCATCTTTCTAGTTCTAAAAATTAGAAAAAGATGAAGAGTAAGTTGAACCAAGATTAAAGTTAATCTATATTGATAGAAACAGACATTAAACAATGTGTTCTAATCAATATATTCTTGCATTACTATTGAATGAATTATTTCAGTGATCAAGCACAAAAGAAGGAAGAAGGAGATGATGCTGTAGATGATCCTCGTAAACTTAAACCTGGTGAAATCGATCCTAATCCTGAAACCAAACCAGCGAGACCAGATCCTAAAGATATGGATGAGGATGGTAGGTTAAGGTTTATTAATAAGGTTTTATAATAAGATTTAAATTAAGATTTAATGAGGTAATTAAAAATATTAGTTGTTTTCCATTTACATTAAAATTCAGATATATTTAATTTATGATATAATTTATGTCATAATATTCAGTTGAATGCACATTCTTTTTCATTCTAAAACCTAAGTAAGATTCAACTAAGTTTTTACACAAACTGAAGATATTTACCGAGTCTTATTAACTCACATTAAAAGAGATTTTAAAACCTGTATTGTCATGCGATAACTTTGTCACCAAAAGAAGTAATGACATTATCCGAGTATAAAATACATAACTTTAAACTTAGTATCATTTATGTGGAAATGGAAAGCTAATTTATAACACATTTATCACATATTTTACATTAGAACTGATTATAGTCTATAACAAAGCAACTGTAAATTTTCAATGATTGTATTTTTTTACAGAATTGGAGATGTTGTCCGAGGCACGTGCTAGGCTAGCAAATACTCAGGGCAAGAAGGCTAAACGTAAAGCACGTGAAAAACAATTAGAAGAAGCACGTAGACTTGCAGCTTTACAGAAGCGTAGAGAATTAAGAGCTGCTGGTATTACTGTGTCTCAAAAGAATAAACGCAAACGTGGTGTCAATTATAATACAGAGATACCGTTTGAGAAACGACCTGCATCAGGTTTCTATGACACCTCCAATGAACATGTTGATCCTTTGGCGATCGATTTTTCCAGAATGAGACAACAACACCTAGATGGTGAACTCCGACAAGAAAAAGAGGAGATGGAGCGCAGGAAAGATAAACAGAAATTGAAACAGCGCAAAGAAAATGATATACCTATGGGTATGCTCAATAATGAAGAGCCTATAAAGAAAAGGAGTAAATTAGTCTTACCAGAACCACAGATCTCTGATCAAGAATTGCAACAAGTCGTGAAGCTTGGTAGAGCTTCGGAAGTATGTCCTTTAATTAACTTTTTTATACTGAAAATTATAAGTTTATTTTTTATTTCTGCATTATTTATCGCTTAACAACTGTCATGTATATCTATAATTGGATATGGGTCTAAGATGTCGCGTATATCAATTTCAACACATATTTCCTATTACTGCCATTTATATATATAAATTGAAAACACTATATTAATTTTATATTGTGAATTTTCAAGAAAAACTATTAATCTAGACATTTTTATTTAAAAAAATGTTTTATTGGAAAGTTGATTTTAATGCGAAAAATTTATTTGAAATTATAAAAAAAAACGAATTAATAGCGATAACAAATATATGTGTACAAATATGCATATATTTATATTTATGCACGTGGCGCAGGAATGATATTTATTATCCCAACGCCGCTTATATTTTTTACATTGATCAAACATCCATAAATATTTTGAAAATCATTAAATTTTAGGTCATATACCAACTTATTTTGAGAATTGGACATAAAATATTAGTGCGTCAAAGGATCGATTAAAAAAATCTATGTGGCAAAGTATTAATATATTGTTATAGGTTGCACGAGAAGTTGCTACTGAGAGCGGTATTACACTCTCCGACAGTTTATTGGCTGATTATTCTTTGCCTACAAATGCATCAGCAACACCTCGTACTCCAGCTGTTACAGATAGAATATTGCAAGAAGCTCAAAATGTTATGGCTCTTACACACGTGGATACACCATTAAAAGGTTAAAATATAATTATAAAACTTTACAATTTTACACATTGTTAAACTACACTCTACACTGACATGCGCATAAATATTTTCTTTTAGGCGGGTTGAACACTCCACTGAATAATCCCGATTTTACTGGCGTTGTGCCTCCTACCAATGTGATCGCAACGCCGAATACGATTTTGGCTACTCCATTTAGATCTCAACGCAGCGATGGAACACCTATGAATTCGTTCAACACGCCAAGCGGAGCATCAGCACGAACGCAAAATGGAGTTTTAGCGGCAACACCTGTTCGCGATAAACTTAATATAAATCCAGATGAAAATCTAGACGGTTCAGAAACTCCACTCATACAGACGCAGGCAAGGAACTCGTTACGCACGGTACTGAGTTCTTTACCAGCACCGTGTAACGATTATGAAATAGATGTCTTCGACGGAGAGGTAAACGAGGAAAGTACTAGTGCGCCTGCAACTGATATAATTGAAGACCAAGCGGATATTGATGCGAGACAACAACAAGAATTATTAGAAGAAAGTGAGTCTATTAAAACAATTCGTTGATAGCTTTACATTATAATCTTGAGTGAGTTTTCCAAATTGATGATTTTATTACAATTGCTATGTTTAATAGATTATAAATCCTTTGCCCATACTTTTTGATTGAACAATTAATTTTAAATAATGTTCGTAAAAAAATAATATTCGTATGGCTCCAATAGCCTATTTTTAACGTATGAAAAGAAGAACATAAAAAAACCACTGCACAAGTTATAATTTGTGATACTTAATTATCATTACATTAATAAAAACATTAGACGTTTCGGCCACAATCTGGCCATCCTCAGTAAATTCACAATATTCTTAAAACGCAGAGTTACATATAGCTGACATTAATTCAACCATCGTATGATATAATTATAAATGTTCTTTCATATGTGAAGGTGCCTCGTACAATAATATTACATCGCCAATTATCATATAACGAAAAGTATAGAACGAGAATTTTCAGATTCTAATTTAACAAATTTACGTATCATTAATATCTTCTAATCGAAATGTGTGAGAATAGAATTGTTATCTGTTTTACAGCAAAAAAATAATGATGAATCTCAAGTACATCCTTTGCACAGATGGAAATTTGTCGTGACATTGTGTGTTATTATTTGTCATATCATATATTTTATCTTTTATCTTTTATATTTTAGCACTATTTATATATATGAGTCAAAAGTTTAGAAAGTTCTAGAATTATTTATTAAATGTGAGAGAGATCTTTCTTAAGAAGAGGCAGATAAATATCAGGCAAACTTCAGTGTCACTTTGCTTATTGATATCACTTATTTGGCCTTTAATGTATATCATTTTAGAAATTCTTCTTTTGATTGTTCTATGTCTAAAATTCTTATGTTAGCCCAATCCAATTTGAATTTAAAAAATCTCCATGTACAGGAGACCACGTCGAATGATATAATACTAAAATTTTTATCGATTACCTTTTCATTGAGTTTATTTACAATATCAAAACTGTTTTTTACATAACTAAAATTCTTTTTATTACTATTATCTATAATTTCTTTTAAGAAGGTCGCCAGTGGATAAAAAGCACTGTTAATGCAGCTAATTATCAATCTTAGAGGATGACCTTCCTTATGAATTTTTGGAAGTTCATAAGAACTCGAAAGTTCGTCGTCCGATACATACAATTTTTTGTATAAGTTTAGATCGATGTACCCCTTGTTTTTTAGTAAGTTACCGATTTCAGATGTTATTTTGTTAGTGGGATCTTTATTTATTAAATTGTATGTGGTCTGATCGTTGAGAATCTCATACATTTTCTCTCTGTAACTTTCCCAATTCATGATTACTGTAGTATTACCTTTATCCGCTCTAGTGATTAAAATGTCAAGATTCTCTGAGATGAATCGCTTCACTTCCTTTACACCTTCATATATGATCTTATTCTCGGATGATTTAATGTTCACAATTCTTTATTGACTTGAGTATTTGAATTGTTTCGTTCTTAACCATTTTACATAAGTCAGCTCTGAAAAGATACTCCTTTCTTTGCCAACGACATTATTAGGTAAGTTGAATTGCTGACCTAATTGCAATACAACTTTGGCTTTATCTGAAATTTCAGTATTACTAAGATTTATTAGCCATTGTTGGTTAGTACTCGTTATTTCAAAATTTGTATTGAATCCGGACCAATATTAATATCTTATAAGATAATTGTCTTTCATTAACCGTCATATTTTTGGTTGAAATTTTCTTTAATTTCAACGGTGCACTAAGAGTATCACCATTCATCTCAGAGTCTAACAATTGCATATTATATTATAGTTAATATTCTCAATTTTCATTCTTTCTCTATACTTATGACTAGCTCGCAGGTTTTTGATTTTATTAGTAATCCTTTCCTATTCCTTTCGTCACATTCTATTAAAATTAGTTTCTTGTCTTCGAAAGAAAGAATTAAATATATTAAATGGTAGAATTTTTTCTATCTGTCTATATATGCTGAACATTTCAAATTTAACTTGTTCAAGATGTTTATAAGCGTCTTGTAACTCTACCCATAGATATTTAAAAATAAAATTACGTTCAAGTCTATCAATTCTTTCCTTTGAAGAATGGAACAGGTGGTTTCACGTCACCAGTTGAATGAGACGCATGAATTGGATTGGGATAACATAAGAATTTTAGACACAGAACAATCAAAAGAAGAATTTCTGAAATAATATACATTAAAGACCAAATAAGTGGTATCAATAAGCAAATAAGTGGTATCAATAAGCAAACACTGAAGGTTTGCCTGATGTTTATCTGTCTCTTCTTAAGAAAGATCTCTCTCACATTTAATAAATAATTCTAGAACTTTCTAAATTTTTGACTTATACATATAATATAAATAGTGGTAACATATATGATATGACAAATAATAACACACAATGTCACGACAAATTTCCATCTGTGCAAAGGATGTACTGAGATTCATCATTATTTTTTTGCTGTAAACCAAGTAACGATTCTATTTTCACACATTTCGATTAGAAGATATTATATTAATGATACGTAAATTTGTTAAATTAAAATCTGGAAATTCTCGTTCTACACTTTTCGTGATATAACAATTGGGGGTGTAATATTATTGTACAAGGCACTTTCACATATGAAAGAACACGTTTATATATAACACACGTTTATATATAATTATATCATATGACGTTGAATTTAATGTCAGCTATATGTAACTTTACGTTTTAAGAATATTGTGAATTTACTGAGAATGACCAGATTGTGGCTGAAACGTCTAATGTTTTTATTAATGTAATGATAATTAAATATCACAAACTATAACTTGTGCGGTGGTTTTTTATACTCTTCTTTTCATACGTTTTGAATTATAAACCACGTTTGTTTTTATGAAGCCTATTTTTATTCTTAGATTTTATTTTTGATATATTTGATGAAAATATGTAATTTAATTTAAATATTTTTTTATAGAAAAAAGAGAATTGGCACGTAGATCGCAAGTAATTCAAAGAGAATTACCACGACCTGCAGATATAAATATGAATATTTTAAGACCTTATATGGATACACCATTGACTGATTTGCAGAGAGTATGTAATTTTTTTTTTATATGAAGATATTCTTATCATTAAATTTTTATGAATTAATTTGTGTTATTTGATGTTTTATATTCTTAGGCAGAAGAATTGATAAAAAGAGAAATGATAACAATGTTGAACTATGATGCGCTACAAAATCCAACACAGTCAAGTCGAAAAAGTACCGCAATATCGTTAGCTCAGGCTCAAACTTATTTGGATCAACATCCATATGATATTTTTGAAGAGAACGATCTTCTTAATGTATATCTAAAACATCATAAATATATCTTTTCATCATATTTGTATCATTAACGTATCAGCTATTAAATCACTATTAATATTTAAATTTAGGCTAAAAAAATGTTAACGGACGAAATGGCAGTTGTAAAGGAAGGAATGGCACACGGAGAATTGAGCTTAGATGCCTACACTACTGTATGGGAGGAATGTTTGTCACAAATTTTATATCTTGAAACACAGAAACGATACACCCGCGCAACGCTAGCCTCAAAAAAAGATAGAGTGGAAGCATGCGAGAGAAAATTAGAAGAGAATCGTATGCATATGACAGGAGAAGCTAAACGCGCTGCAAGGATGGAAAAGAAGTTGAAAGTTCTGACTGGAGGTTATCAAGTAAGTGAAAAATTATTTTTTTCGATATTATTTTTTTAGAGTTTAATATAAAAATTGCTGCCATTGATATAGCATGAAGTTAGGGCGCAGTTTTTCTTTTTTATCATATAAATTTATAAATACCTTGGGATAAATAATTTAAATTTACATTATGAATTTTTGAAAACTTTTCCATGTAACCAAAAATTAAAATTTCTCATATTATTTTCAAGGATTTTGAAATTAGAGCTTGATAATACATTGAATTAATATATCATGTATGTTATATAATACTAAAATTAGAAACAATAGATTATATTATAAAAGGCTATATTATCATAATAGAACTAGATTTTATAAGATATGTAGTTTTAAAAAAATATTTTGTATTTGTTTAGTTGAATCAAAATTTACCTGATAAGATTTTTAATTGAAGCGTTAATTATAATTATTGTTTTATTTTCTACATAGACCAGAGCACAGGTGCTAACGAAGCAGCTACACGATTTGTGGGAGCAAATAGAGCAGGCTCATCTTGAACTATCGACATTTAAGTTTTTGCAAACACAGGAAGAAGCGGCGATTCCGAGAAGAATAAATGGCCTCATGGAAGATGTAAACAGACAGACAGAGCGAGAACGCTCATTACAAATGCGATACGCTCAACTACAAGACCAGTTGCAGCAGTGTCGATTAAACGATGAATCATCTTAGGAACACATTACTTGAATACATACAGCATGTAATAAGTATTACTTTACCTTATTATGTAAGTTCTAAAATTTATATACCTCGAAAATATTTTTTTTTTTTCTAATTAAAATAATCTATTCTTTTCCCTTTTAGGAATCAAATAGGAATTCAATATATAATGTTCATTGTTTCCATATTAGCTGTAAATGTTAATATTATTTTTAGGCTTATATTTGATTTATTTGATAAGAATGTGATGAGAATAACAGTTATTGTATTAAATGACAATTCTATTATAATAAATTTAAATTTGACTTTTTAAATTTTGCGAAGGGGTAAAAATTTATGATAAAAAAATCTTTTTCCTTTATAAATGCTGTAAAATAATGTAATAATAAAATTCATGATATCAAAATGTTGTGTGATAATATGCATTACTAAATGATGAATAGATAATTTAAAGAAGCACTCTTTTAGAAGCATAAAGAATAAAACGAATATAGCTAAAAATGTAAATAAGATTGTCTTAGGTCTTAGAAATCCTAGATGCGGCTTTCGTTTAGCGAGGATCGAAACCCCCTAAGGTATAATTACCGACTTCTGGTTAAGCCAGAAAGTCAAAGGGGAGGGGGGATGATCGATCGAGGAGTTGTGCGCAGTTTCACAAAGACAGTTCACTTGTTAGAGGGGCGTGTCATTATTGGTCATTACATAATGCCGAGTCGTCGCCGACAAAATGGCCTAATCAATATAATATGTTGCAAAAAAGTCCGTGCTATAAATTTATTTATCTTTTCTGAGACATAATACACACAGCTAGAATACGTATTTGCAGATTATGACTCACAAATGTGGACTCTCATTTAACACGAGCTTATTTAAAACAATTATCACTAGAAAATTCAACAATAAATATAATTTAAGAAATGCTCTCTTTGAATTTTTAAGAAAATTGTCTAATTATATTCGCATTTTTAGAATCTCTATAGAATTACAAAGACATGTAGTTATAGATTCGATATTATATTTCTTTTATCCGCCCAACATCAACTTTTTGTACCATTTTCCACCGGTAGCTTACTCTCGCATTCACCTACACTTATATCTACCTACACCGTGAAAAAGCAATAACGACGCCACTAGTATGTAGCTGGTAAATAGCGTTGGCTGCCGGAAGGCAGATGTTAACGTCGTCGTCAGCCAACATAATCCCGTATTGTCGATTGGTCGGTGCGACGCGACTGGCGAACCGGTGTCGAATCAGCGTCGTCGATTCGTCTGGCACCGCCCACCACCTCTTTGCGCGCTCACCCCCACAACCTCGCGCCGTCGAGGGTGGAGTCGACCAATGACACAGTGGTAACGGCCGTCTGACAACGTGGCCTCCGGGAGCCGCCCCCGTAGTTGCCGATGGCTAACTAGCGCTACCCCGCTATAGTCGAGTCAGCCACTCGGCCAGCAAGTCCCCGGGCCGAGTCTAGTCGCTAGCTCGCTGGAATTCCCCACCCTATCTCCCCTCCGTTTCCGCGCCCTCTTATCCTCCACCTACCCCTCCGAAACGTGTAGGCCAACGTGCCAACTAGGGAAGCGGTGGCGGCGGCGGCAGTGGAGGTGAAGAAGAGGTGTTACGCCGTGGATTCGCGTGACGTAACCCCGGTATACGCCATCGCCGTGGCCTCCTCGCCGCGACTCGCGGTCGTTTAGGGATTGGCGTCGGTGTGTTGGTTCGCACTCTGCAACCATCCACCCACCCTATCCTTTCCCACCCCCCCTCGGTATCCCATTCCACCGCCCCTCGCGGATACCCACTACCGGACTGTGTCGACCGTATCGGAGAACGACCCATGATTCTCCGTGATGTGGCTACGGACAGGAGAGATAGCTGCTCCGGCAGCCAGTCGGGCAACAACCCCTATATGCGCATATACGGACGAATAGACACACTCATACACGCGTGCAGACACATATATACATAGACATGGGCACGTGTACGCCCTTCTCGACAAGAGAGAGAGAGAGAGAGGATGAGAGGGGATGAGAGAGAATGATAGAGAAAGAGAGAGAGAGAGAGAGAGAGAGAGAGAGAGAGAGAGAGAGAAAGTGAGAGAGAGATGAGTAGGTACATCGAGGCTCGAAGCCATCCCGTCACGGAGAATGCTTCGGGACTTCGCGCGACCTCCTCGGCGCCGAGTCGGGACCACGGCTTCGGCTATACGTCGTTCTCTGGCGATGTTCGACTTTTGAACAGCTGCGGAGGAGATGGGCACAGGTCAGTCTCCTAAGACTCGCGGCATCTCTCTCTCACTTTCGTTTCATCTTAATACGCGATAAAGGGTTTAGCTAGTGCGATAAGCATTCGCCGCTATAAAGGGGTGCGCGACGTGAAAGTGACTTTGCGCGACGATTCCCTGCAATTTGGTGATAAATCGCAATTTGTTACGTCTTGAAAAATCGTATATCGCGATCGGTGAATACCTGACGGTATCTTGAACTGGATTGGATATTGTTTATATTTGTTATATAAATTAACCCCTGTTCTCCAAATTCGAGGGATTGTGTCACCGCATTGGAAAGCAATTATAATAGTGCTTAGAACCATTAATGTAAATCGCAAATCTTGAAAATTGAGAAATTGTGTATTGCGTTCGCACGATTAATAGTGTTCTTTTAAATTTTTTGAATGTTTATATTTATTTAAAAGTTAAATCATGTTTCGCGAGATGCTACATTTTATACTGCGATTGAGAGATAATTATAATTAATGATATTTAAATGGATTTTATCAATTGTGGTGATCGGAATTTGGGGAGTTATAATGTGGTTGAAAGGCAATTAACAGTGCTCGAATCCTTATATATTTATGGAAGTACGATTACCGTAATTGAGAAATTATATGCGTCAAAATAATTGAAAATGTTTTATGTTTGAATATAAATTTTTAATAGTTAAGTTTTTTTAATACTCTATATAATACATGTTGATTGATTGTTAATGATTAACAGACAATTTATTTTGACATGATTTTTTTACAAGTAAATGGGAAATATATTCGAGAAACTTATTCGAATCTCTTAGTAATTATTATGTTAATTACGCTTTCTTTATCAGATAATTAGAAATTAGGTGAAAATGTTTGAAAAAATAAGTCATGATTGTTTTGAATAACATATGTTTGAGAATTACTTAGAAAGCAATGTTATCTAATTCCATTGAATATATGCTTATAACTTTTACTTTTAATATAAAATATCTTTGTAATTTATTTATTGATCTCCTTTCATTAAAATTAAAATTTGACAGCAAATCTCAATAATTTTAAAATTTCATCTTAATCTGTTATTAACAAATTTCTCGAGAACTTTGGTAAACTTCAGCTCTCTTACTCTCTTACTCTCTTATCTCTTTACTCTTTTGTCCAATAGATAAATTACCACATAATTCATCCGAAGATGCAATAACCGGCCCTTAATCTTCGGGAGATCGCGGTTTTTGTTATTATGTATCTGAGAGATACATAATATGTTAAATAAAAAATATGTTTGTAAATATCTTTAGTAAGTAATCTTAAGTAGAGACACCGACTTGTAGATAATACCTATACTTATAGATAAAGTCGCTATTGTATGAATCGTAAGATTCTAACAGTTCATCATACATAGTCGGATAGGGATCATATATGTAAATGTCATACAGAAATTATAAATTTTGATAAATTGTACACTGAGAAAAATTTCTGTTGAAAATGGACAAACTAAAAGATTTTGATCATATAAAAATTTTGATTATTTTAATCAGAATTATAATATAATAAATTTAATTGGAAAATTCTGATTTGTCCACTTTCAACCAGAATTTTAATTAATCCAATCAGACTTTATCCAGTGCAGTTATTTCAATAAAACATAACACTTTTCATGCATTCATATTGTTTCTTTTTGCAAAAAACAACTTTGCAATACCAATTTAAGATATTTGTATTTCTCAGATACACTGCGATCTCCGATGTTAAATTAAGGACCGCGACCTGCTGAGGATTAAGAAAATATAGAGACTCAACTAAAATATCGTTAAAGCTAATCGGCGGTTCAAATTCTCTTTCAAGATTAATTTTTCTTTCAAGACATACCATAAACAGCGAACAATATGGCACGATATAGGATATATAGAAGAAGAAGAAGAAGACGTTGGTATACACGACGAAGGCAGTAATCCGTTGGGGTTGAAGTAACCCGGGTTGATCGGGTTAGGTTGTGAGACGCGAAGGCGGTTGATTTCCCAGGACGGGGAAGGAAGGCTTTGGTTGGCTTAGGCATGGCCGTGTTTTTCTTGCCGCGGATCATTAGGACGATTAGGGTTCCTACGAAAAGGGGGAAACAGATTAGCACCGGTGATCTTCTTGCGGCCCGCCCGCTTTTCTTAAACGGGATTTCGCGAGAGTCCTTTAATCGTCGATCTCTTTTTACTTGATAATTATTTCATTGTTATACATAATAAATCTGATAATTTAATCTTTTATCGCAATGATTATTATATCATAATTATTTAATAGATGTAGCTATTAACTATAATATTAGCTTTGAATTTCTCGAATATATATTTATGTGACAATTTTTTAGGAAATTCTGTTTCCGATAAAATTTAATTCTATGAATTGTATAATGTATAAATATGTGATTTGATATACAAATGTTATTAACTTTGTGATTCTAATTATAGTATAAAGTTGAGGAAAAGTATATTTACATTTTTAGCTATAAATAGTTTGGTTAAAAATAAACCAACCAGAAGATTCTGATTATATCAATTAGAATTCTGATTATTTCAACTAGAATTTCCTAGTTAAATCTACTAAAGTACTACTATTCTGAGATAATACTCTAGTTGAGATAACCGGAATTCTGATTGATATAATCAGAATCTTCTGGTTTGTTCATTTTCAACTAAACATTTTTCTCAGTGTAATTATTATATAATAACAAGTATATGTAAGAAAAAGATTATTGGAGATTAAGATATTTTCTACGCAACAATTTTGAAAGAATAACTTCAAAGAGATAATCGTGTAAAAAATACTACGTATTTTTTTATTATAGGAGACAGATTACTTGACATACTGTGTGATGTATGTGGCGACCGTAGTTCTGGAAAACACTACGGCATTTACAGCTGCGACGGTAATAATATTAATTCAATTTTTTTCTTAAAAATTTTAACCAAAATTTTCAAAAAGATCAAATATATTAAAGACATATTAATTACAAATAAATTTATTTATATTAAATTATTCACTTAAATAAATCTTCCTCATTGGCATTGTTGGATATTTGAAAATAACTTAACGATAACAAATTTGATCATGTATTATGCCATATTGTTATATGTAAATATTTTTATGATTATTATATCAGGTTGTTCGGGGTTTTTCAAGCGAAGTATACACAGCAATCGAGAGTACATCTGCAAAGCTCAGGGTGCTAAGAAAGGACGTTGTCCAATCGACAAGACTCACAGAAATCAATGCCGTGCTTGTCGTCTCGCTAAGTGCTTCGAAGCTAACATGAACAAGGACGGTAAGTGTGTCATGAATGATATTAATGTTTTCAATATGCAACAAATTAATGTGACAAATTTATGTAACAAGTTTGAAGTTTATGTGTAATTTCATAAGATTATGCATTTGCTCAATCAATTCTCTGTCTGTAATTACATTTTTTTTTGTCATAAGAAATTTCATTCTCAAACTCTGAAATAAAAGAGAGTGGAGTCTGATTCCCTTGCTAAATTATATTTTTTTCCACTTTTCTTTTCATTTTTACTCAATTTTTTTATTAAATAAAGATGTTAACATTTAATTAGTTAAAAAATTGCAGATTTGTAGGAAGTAAAAATATAATTGCAGACGGAGAGTTAAACTTGTATTTAGCAGGAATAGTTGGTTGTGCATTAGTATCGGCAACTTTTTCTGTTAATATTATCAATAATGAAAATTAAATTGTTAAAATATTGACTGCCGCGGAAGGGAATATCTTTTAAAATGAAGTACAAAATAGATATAAAATAGAATGTTTTAAAATTCTTTTTAATTGCTTTATTTTATTTATTTCTTTTTGGTGCAGACAGGTTGACTTTTTATAAATTCTATTTATTTTGTAGAGCAAATAATTAAATTAATAATTTTTATTATTATTAAACACGAATGAACTTATTACACATAATTATTACGTTTTTTTTTACTTAAAATTTATATTTTTCGAAGCATTTTTTAATCAAATAAATTGAACTTGATTTAATGTTATTTAATGTTATTTAATGTGATCATTAATATCTTTAAAATTTATGTCTTTGAGAATTTCAAGATTTTTTGTGTACATAGTCCTGATATTTGAATATTATTACAGTATGAAACTTCGTGAAAAAATAATAAAAGTGCCATTTTTCTCCGTACAATAGTTTTTTTAAATATTGACGTTTAAAATTTGACTGAGTCATAAGTGTGGTTAAAAAGTCATCTGTCCGTGTGATATGCATTAGAATGTTATTAGATAAAATTAAACGAAACATTGCCGTTATATCACACGGATGACTTTTTGACCAACATTTATGATTAGTCAAATTTCAAACAGTTATACTTAAAAAGCTATTTGAAAAAATGATTTACACTTTTATTACTTAATTTTTCACAAAGTTACACGCTACATAATGTTCCCTTGACTATTGGGACATCCTATATATATTTTAAATATCGTTCGAATAATTAGTTATTTTTTTGGATTTTATACACATTTATATTTTTAATAGAATTGATTATTTAAATTTCTGTTTGGTGTTTTATGTTTTCATATTTTAATGCGTCATACATATTGACGTAAAAATATTTGTTAAGCAAGTCCATCAATAATAAAGTCATAAAAATATATTTGTCTTTCAAGTCTATCAATTAATAACTGCAAGAATCATTCTATCGATTCTCTTATGTTTTCGCGAAAGGCCGCAAATAAACCACGAAGAAATCGACTGTAACTATCGGTCAACCAAACTCTCCTAAATAAACCTCCGCCAACAAAGCGTTGACCACAGTCGAACAGTTCACGCGTTATCAGTGTAAAAGCTAACGTGATGAAACCAATATTGATGAACAAGATATCACTGCTGATGAAAATTTCAGATACTAATGCATCATCTTGGATTGAATATTATTTTGTCTATATTGCGCGATACTATGGGAAACTCGAATGTGGGCTTGCTAACCATAAAGATGTTATAAACGAATACGCACTGTCATGCGACGTTTCAGTTTTTCGATGACATCTCATTTGATCGACGCCACATTTCTTAGGGCAAGCACTTTTGATATTTAATAACTTAAAGATATTTATTCAAGCAAAATGGAATCTTTTAAAATGAAATACAAAATAAGTACAAAATAGAATGTTTTACAATTCTTTTTAACTGCTTATTTTATTTATCTCTTTTTGATGCAAACAGATTTACTTTTTATAAATTTTACTTATTTTATAGAGCAGATTAAAATTTTTAAGATAAATTAAAATTTTTATTTCAGAAATTGTAAAAACATAAAACCATGGATAGCTTAAATATTATTTTACATAATTTGTTGAAAGAATGAATATACCTCAGTATTAAAAGAAGATTAAGTTAAGCCTTTAAATACAAATATGAACATATAAATCCGGGCAATGTAAATATATGTATAAAAATTGATGACAAAAATGATAAGTAAATCTTTAATTTTTTCTTTGAACTTATATTTTGTCTTCTTCCAGTTATTTCAAAATTATCTATTAACTAAATAAAGAAGTCAAGAAAAGAAGGAAGTCATAAAGTGATAAGATTCGTGCGCTATCATTTTCTATCTTGAAAACATTAAAAAGTTTGTAACAGAACATTTTGAGCATCAAACAACAATAATCAATTTCGGCAGAAGCTAACTTAATTTTCTTGGCGGTTACTTAAAGGTGTATAAATCATTTATAGCCAAACAGAAAACGCAGACGACTTATGCTAATGTATCCATTATTCATAATGTGCCCATGAGCTATTTCTCGATTCAGGAGCGATATTTAGAAATGAGCGAGCTCTTGATCTTCCGCATAAGAGTTACACGGATGGGCTAGGTGTACACGGGTCGATGTTCCTCGCCATCGACGGCGATATAACAGCGGTGGAGGCTCGTTTTCTGGGACGCTTAGCAGGGGCTGGATTCTGTGCGGAAGTGGAGAGAGGTAGCGGCGAGATGGAAAGAGAAAAGGTAGATGGGATGGGATTCGCGTCAGGGTAGAAGGGAGGGAAAGTAGGAGGGAAGGAGGGGGTGATACGAGACCGCTTGGCAGGGATGAGGGTGCTCAGGGTGTCGGGGGTGTTTAATGCAGGACGGGTGCTCCGGTTCCCAGCGGTTGTCGAGGCTCCAGACGCGAGTAAGAGAGGAGATTCAATTAGTGGCAGAGCTTCCTAACGTTAAGGAGACTCCACACGGGGGTTGAAACACACAGATCTTCCTCACTCCGCCGCTTCCTTTTACCGACACCTTCATCCGCGAATACACTCGTACACGCTAACGCTCTGCCACGTCATTCTCTGCCTCTGTCTTGAAATTACTCGTACTTTGTTGGCGGAGTTAATTAGATGCTGTGATTAATTGCTGACATATAGCCAGAACAGCAGAATGGCGTCGAGGCACTCTTTGTTTCATATATAACTTCTACGGGTTTTCTTTTTCTTAGATATATATAATTACAAGTGTATATATAATTAAAAAAAAGTTGATAATTCAACAGTCATTGAAATATTAAATGTCAACTGCATATTTGTCAAACGCATTATAAAATTTATTTTTTATTTCTGTACTGATACACATGATGAAATAAATTAAAGTGAAACTAATTATATTCATATTTTCTAAGTTGCTTTTTAAGAAAGCATATAATATTTAATATCAATATAGATATACAATAGAGAGACATATATATTTTATTAACGAAATCATATTTAAATTATTAATAAAACATTTAAATTATTAATAACAAAAGTTTGCTTGTGGCTGATCAAATTAAGACTATTTTACTGACGCTTTCAAATCATCGTGTCTGATACCATACGGTACTCTACTACTGATTATCCTCAAAATTTTAAAACACGTAAAAAATTGAACGATTTACTTACATAACATAAATCTATTCTTATTATATTGAAAATTTAGTATAAAATTTTGAAGAATTTAAAAAAGAACTTATTGTTTGATCATTGAATAATATTCATACTTTTTAAAAATCCTTTTCGTATAAAGGAAATTTATTTTAATCACATATTTCATATCAAATAATATTGTTAGATCCTGAACAAAATTTTGAGGAATTGAATAAAAGTTTATTGTTTAATGCGTCAAATAATATAGATATTTTTTGAAAATGTATTTAGTACAGAAAATTTCTATTCACTGTACATTTGATATCAAATTAGATCCTAAATAGTTTAACATGTAAATTACTTAATTCAAATTATAATTAAATTATAATTAAACAGTTAGATTAAACGATAAACAACAACATAGAGAGCAGAATTTATTTCGTCCGAGAAATCAAGTCTTTTAAGAACAATAAAAAATTACAGAAATTATAACATTAAAACTTAGTTCTTATAATATCATAAAAGCGTATAATCGATCGAAGTGGTCTTTAGAAATATATGCTCAATATTCGCTTTATAAACGCGAAGTTTATAGTGAGAGTATGACCGGTATTAGTTCGTCTTATTTTAAAACCGTCTTACATGACGTCTTAAGATAGCTCTTTAATTGGCCATAATCATGATACTTTAAGGATTATATTTGTTCGTTTTTGTCGTACAATGAAAATTGTCAAGCCTGTTGATTGGCTATTAAAATAGAAAGATGCGAGAACCTCTCTGTAGCCTTTATCGACAAAAACGAATAAATAAAATAGCACCGTAAGACTGTATTTGAGACAGTTTTTAATATAAGAACTACAAATATTGATCTATAACTATATAGAATAGCCACTTGAATCTGACGGACATTGAAATCACCGAGCCTCGAAAAACGTTGTGAAGCGCCCATAAGATGTAGGTGACCACTCGGGTTATGCGCTATACATTATGTACGTGGTACTCGGCGCATCGCGAAGCCCCCGTGACGCCGCAGGCGCGCAATCATCCGCTCGCTGACAACCCCGAAACCTCCAACGCACTCACACCCTCCCGACGTAATCGACGCGCTTTCCTCTTTCCACGAAAATTCGTTCCCGCCTGTGATATTATCCGTCTGTGTTGGCGCACCGTGTCGCGCCGGCAAAATGCCGTCCTCTCACCCCCGTGCGATTTCGCGCGCGCACGCACACGTACAGATGTATATATATATATATATATATATATATATATATATATATATGTATTACGTGAAATATGGCGTTAAATGATGTCGGAAGATTACCGAGCGGCTTACCGAATGGCGGATTTGTAATTCTTGGCGATCGTCAGGGCCCGCGAAAGGAAATGGATTGTCGTTGGTAATGTTCTTGATATTAATACTTTGTGCTTTAACTGCAACTTTACGTTCACAATTTTGTCATATTATTAAAGCGTGTGATTTCATGTTTTGAAAAATTATTACTAAAATGCCTGTTTTGAAATAATCTTAAACTATCGGAACAAATCAAATCAGAATGTTTATATTAATCATTTAGAGAGTTTTTATATTTAAAGAAGAGAGTTTAATGTTTTTTAAGCTTAATTTACACATCTTAAAAATGTTCGCCTGCGAGAAGAATTAAACATTTTTTTGAATTGTAAGTAATTGAAAGTAAGAAGTTATAGTGAGAAATATAGGTATACTAAGAAAAGGACTTAAAAATTTATTCGTGAAATGTAATGTGTATTTAAACAAGAATTTATTTCACTGAAATAAATCTTTATTTAAATATAACAAAATAAAATTTTATTTTTAGCAAATGAATTATTTTTTTGTTACAATGGGATACGTTTCACAGAAATGTGTATTTTGTCACAGTAAAATTTTTTTATAACCAATAATCTGAAAAAAATGTCAGCTGTAACATTCCTTACAAATATTTCAATTTTTTAAATGTATTATATCACTTTATATATACAATATTATATTTATCTTGAAATATTACCACAATAAAGAATATTTAGGATATATTCGCAATATATCACTCTATTGAATTAGAACCATATTTTAATCTTTCATTTTTCAATATTATATCAAACATATATTTCTTTATTAAAGATTTTTAAACTATTAAATATATAATTGTTAAAAATATGAGTGTAACAGAATTTACTGCAAAATTCTTTCCATTATTTTAAAAATGTTCATATTTGGTAATATTTATATCTAAAAATTGTAATTAATATTATAAAAGAATATACTGACAAACAAGAATTACAAAGTTTTTAAGCTGCTTTTATCGCGATTCAGTTCTTGCTTATCTTATCTTTTTCAAATTCATTTTTAGTTAATCTTCGAAAATTATTTAAATTTCTTATCAAGTTTTACTTAAATTATCTTGCGAAGTTGTCTGTATATTATTTCACGAAGATATGCAACTATAACGATTTTCCTGCAGTTTATACTTTGTTAAAAAGTTAAACGAAAAGCGAGAGACCAGAAGATGATGACTCTCCAATGAAACTCTACGCTCCACGACTTTTCCCGGAACCGTACGGTCAACATCATTTCTAGTGTACACACATTCAGATCCACCAACACACTTGGATCTGCAAACTTTGCCTCGTTTCATGCCCAATCGATCGTTCGCTACTTCAAACTTTAAATCTCTTTGTCTCCGTTCATAATTCGGAAGAACCCTTTCTGAAAGTATCAAACACTTTGAACCGGAATTAAATCGAAGCGTTTGCCCTTTCGACAATTATATAGATTGGAATTATTCAAGCGTTTTTGGAGTACGAAATTCAACATCTAACAATTTCAGTGATTAAAAATAATCCAATTATTTTAATGTTATAAATAAGTGTTCTGAGAACAATTAAAATTCTTCTTTCAAACGTGCGAATCTCAGTTGTTGTAGCAAATTATTGTAAAAGTATAGAGACAGTTATCACTTAGTTTAAAATAAGTAATTCTAGAAAATTATATATATTCTAGCGTAAATAAGTAGAGGAGAAGATAATAATGTGGGCTCCTACTGTTAATGTGGACTGCAATTAAAATTCTGTTATAATTAGTTACTTTCTTACAAAAGGTTTTTAATTTGTTTTTAGAGATAGATATCGAAGTTGTGAAACAATTACCGTCACTACTGACGCGACTTTTTTGTTGACTTTTTTGTTGATTGTTTATCTGTTGCTACAAGGTACTTCAAAGTATTTTTAGTGATTTTCAATGTCAAGTTTAATGTGGTTTAAAGTTCATAAGTAATGAAGTTATTTAATTTATTAATTAATTTACCCTATAAATTAATTCTTAAGATACTTATCTTTTATTTTGATAAAATAAGTAAGTTTGAATATTTTTTCTGAGATATAATTAAATGTAAATTTTGTTAATGTTTTTTTATGATATATAGTATTAGACTCTCTAACAAGTGGATAATGTGGGCCAAGATTTTTAACAAAAAACTTTGCAAAGCGTTGTCCTCTCTAATCAAAGTTAAAAACTGTTATTAGAGACTCTAAAAGCTCTTTTTACGCTTTTATATCCAAGTTCCTTTTATATCCAAGTGTCCAATTGTGCAACGTATAATGCCGCAACATATTCTACAAAAATCCGAAGGTCTTGCGAGTTGCGCGCGAAAGCATTTTATACTGGCGAATGGCACTCGAGCACGATTCGAGGAAAATAGAAAAAGAACAGAATAAAGCGAAATACGCTGAAGAGAAAACAGAGAAAAACGTACGACAGGATCGGTCAAAAGGGAAATGTGACGGATGTAATGTGTCTTGATCTCCAAATATTCGAAGCTCCAATCGCTTTAAAATAAATTTTATAAGCTTAAACAAATTTTAATTCCATTAAAAATATATTTTTCGTGCTATTATTTTTATTAAACACATTTATTTGTACAAAATCAAAGATACAACAATAAAATAATAAAAAACGCGACTTTTCTTGCTGAAACAAAAGAATCTTAATATATATTTAATAAACGTGTTTCAATTCATACATTGTAATATCTTTGCACAAGAATACAGCAAAGTAAAGTAAAGTAAATCTTTTAGAAAAAAACCTTTTTACTTTTACATAAAAAAGACCCGCCACGTTAATTCTGCTTTCGGATTCAAAAACGATTGTAGATCTAAAGTTCTACATTTCGTTGTACCATTTAACAAACCTACGAAAAGTTATTTCCTAAAAATTATTTCGAGAGACTCTGTAATATTTTTGACCAACCCTGGATGAGGTCGAGGGTAGTGACAGCACACAGGGGGAGTCGCGTGGGAGTTGACGGCTGGTAACGCAACGAAGCGAGGCGTGCCGTACACGCGACGGACAGCATCAATCCATCCACATAAACGATAAACGCTAAAGCGGACCTGGAACAGAGCGAGGGGTATAGTAGGTGTCGTAAATGCCTTCTCGCCACTGGACAGATATCCTTCGAAAGGACACGTACATTCAAATGTCGCGAGTCAAGGACGTTTCCGACGGAAACAAAGGCTGGAACGGAAAGCACTATGCGATAATGTTTTATATAACATAAATTATATATGATAAATTATATATATTATAAATTATATATGTATACATATCTTTGGAAAATAAGAAATTTTGAATATACTGTGAGTAATAACCATATAAAGAAAAGTCGAGAAAATTAATAATAAAGACATTCTTAATATTTTGTTTTTAATTCAAACAACGAAAGTTTTCGAATAAAATAAACTTGAAAATTGATTCTTGGAAAATAATAGAAAAAAAATGAGAGCCTAGAAACGAACGTGAGGATGTTAATATAAATATGATTTATTTATTCATAAAAGAGGACAATAATAATGTATGTTTCTGATTATGCCAAGCCTTTATTAGCCAAAAATAAAAGACTAAATCATCATATAAAACAAATAAATTAAAGAGAAACAAATTACAAAATCAACAAGAGTCTATATCTGAGATAGATATATATAATAAAAATAAAAGAAATAGTAAAATAGGTAAAACGTTAGTTTGCGAATGTGTCGATGTCAAACTGGATGTTCATAATTAAAAAATATAAGGCAATACCATTCGTCAGTCTGTTGCGAAACTGTGTTGAGTCAGATTATAAAGTTAGTGTAAGTTATTATTATAAAGTTAGTCAAAGGTAAAATACCTATAAAAAAGTTCAAAAAATGACCGGATAATGATAATCAAATATTGGTTTTGTAATTAACAAGAAAATCAAAATGTAATCAAATGTAAAATAAACTTATTATAATAATGTAAAGACTAAAAAATTATAATGAGAACTTATAATAAATATAAAATATAATAAAAAATCATAGAAGCATTTATACAATCGTCGTTTTCAAATTTTAAAAGTTTAAATTCTAGTCAATTTTAAATGATGTTTAGATAATCATCTTTTTATAAATCGCATATATAATCGCGATTGTATCTTTGGCTTTAATATTAAATGAATCTTTCAGCGCCACTTTAGGTATGGCATACTCAACTTTTTTTTTTATTTTACCATAATTTTTTTATTAATAAAAATACATTGACGTGCTCGTTATATTTCTTAATTTCTGACATTTTTATTACAAAAAATATAATGTAATATGTTTAAAATTTGTTATAATATTTTTATTTTTATCAAATGTGCTGTTTCCGTAACAAAATGATGTAGTATAGTATTTTGAAGTATTTTAAAATAATAAAAAAAAAAAAAAAAAATAATAATAATAATAATATAGAATTATCATCTTGTGATGAAATTTCCTTGAATAAAATTGGCCTTGAAATTTAGTTTTAGACGCATCTATGACACATTTCATTGAAACTTACTTTATTACAGTAATAGGCATTTATGATGGTATTTATGATGCTTACTGTACAGGGAGAGAAGGAAACAAGAGAAAGAGAGAGAGAGAAAGAGAGAGGGGAAGGGAGGGAGAGAGAGAGAGGGAGAGAGAAACGATGGAGAACGCAGGACGCGTTCTCCCTCATGTGATACGAGCGCGATGTGTGCGGACGAAACGGGTCGTTGCGCTAAGCCGGGCTTTGATCGTCACCTGTCATACCAACGCGCCTCGGAGGAACTGCAACAACCCGGTCCCGATGTTCCCCGGCCATCTCCGGCTCAGCATAAACGCGAGAATTACATTCGCGAGTTGTCATGGGCTCTCTCGCCCCGAGTCGGGTCACGAGTTACGAACACTTCTCGAGTCGTGAAGCGGAAATACGTTTCTGACCTCTTCTCCATCGGACATTCTTGCGAATGGACGACTGTAAAATGTCAAGCTGCGTTGTCACGTTTAATCCTTTTCTACCTTTAACAACATAATTAATGATACGATAAAATGTCTTTTTATGGTATTTAATCACATTTATACTTATTTCCAAACATGTCTTTTACGATAGATATTATCAAATAGATATTTCAAATAGAGTTTTTTATGTAATAAAAATTGTGTAAATGTATGATATAATATTATACACATGTATAATATATCTTTTCCATATTTTATTTGAAACACAAATTAGTAGTAAAATAAACATGAGAGAATAGTTAATTTTTGTCCAGAAAACAAGAT
This sequence comes from Acromyrmex echinatior, assembly GCF_024713525.1. Classification (NCBI taxonomy): domain Eukaryota; kingdom Metazoa; phylum Arthropoda; class Insecta; order Hymenoptera; family Formicidae; genus Acromyrmex; species Acromyrmex echinatior. The sequence continues at coordinate 8,338,306 of NC_141854.1, forward strand.
TCAAAAGGCATTAAAATCTAAAGGGAATACTTCCATAAGTTTCCTTGTAAGATCATTGCGATTATATGCCATTGTGATCATATTTTTATCCCTTTTTTTTTAAAATATATTAGGTGTTGGAATTAATTCGTAGCGTTTTACAAGTGATGGGAAGTACTTTCATTAATGTATTTTTTAATGCTCATGTGAAATAAATAACATTCTTTCATTAAAAACGCTACGAATTAATTCCAACACCTAATATAAATCCATATAATTTTTATATTTTTATTACAAAGCATACAGGAAATGATTTATCACAAATATTTTTGAGTGCGTTCCGAGTTACGCATGAAACGCATGATGTATCATTTTATCTTTATTATAATAATTAGTAAACAACAAAGTTGGAACACACTCCAATATCATATAGTTTTTTTTCGCTTTTTCGTTGCAGTTTGCTTTTCTGTTAATTTTAGTTAATGTTGCATTAGTTATATTTTAACTTACGTTATATTTGACTCTACGTTATATTTAATCGTTATATTTTGCTATCTTTTCTAATAGTTATCTGTTGTTTTTACCTTTATTTTTACTTTTATTATTTCTGTTAATTTTTTATTATATGAATTTTATTTTATGAATTTGATCTTTAATATTCTAACATATTCTTTGTTAATTACGTATTGTCTTCAGCGTTTAAGAGGATGTAATTCTAGAATGCTTAATAAATAATTTATTAAGCTGATATCTATTAATTTCTCTCTCTCTCTCTCTCTTTCTCTCTCTCTCTTTCTCTGGTTTTCTACATATTTTTGTATTATATTTTTATATTCTAATTATATTCTATATATACGAAAATACTACAAATCGAAGAAATAGTTAATTAAACGTTACACCGTATAAACGAGGTAGAAACCCTATCTTTATGCATATGTATTTTATATTCGACACAGATTGATCTGATTTTACTGAATTTTGATTTACGAGATTGGTCGAAGAAAGGTGTTAACAGTGAGCGATGTTACATACGGATCGTACACGGTTTGTAACGTATGCAGATACACGTGTGACGATATGCATACGATTTTCCGAATGATATAAGCGATGCAAATGGAAACAGATCCTATCCATTCAGTCAATTGTCCATGTATATATAGAATAATTTTCTTCATTTTGATTCTATATATACGGACTATTGACTGAATTCACATTATTGAAATTTTTCTTAAATATAACAAATAATTTAAAAAATGATTGTATTATAATAATATTAGATACATCATAAAACAGTTTTATATTACACTGTTAAAAATTTAATGATATTTAATACATTTTTAAGTTACATTTTTAAGTTAATTTGAAATTAATTTCATGACATTGTATTTAATTTAATGTATTTATAACTAAAAAGTATATTTGTATAAGTGTACATGTACATAAAATTTGATGTATTTTTCATGAAAATTTATGAAATTCAATGTATTTTTCATAAAATTGTATTAAAAGTATATTAAATTTCATAAATTTAATGTACACGTTCATTACATTTAAGTAACTACTGTAACTTAATTTTCAGTTACATCATTCATTACTTTTAATTTCGTTCATAACCACGAGCTTCATTTACATACACAAGGAAATTCGTGGTTACATTTCTAACAGTGTAATTTCATTTATTATCTTATTATCGATAAAAATTATATAGATATATTTAAGATTAAAATTTGTTGGAAACATTATTTTCAACTAATTCTCGACTCTTTTTTATAGTAAAAGAAATAAAACATAATAGCTTCTCTTTCAACGATATTTGATTTTACATCAATATCAATAAATTTAATGATAAATTAAAAATAAAAAGATATTAATATTTTCAAAAAATTTTGCATTTGGCTAAAATAGTCATTGCTAGTACACTTTGGCCCTCTTAACATATATCCCGCGCGATTCAACACGAGACTCACCCCGAAGTCTTAACACGTGTATCACACGCGTTCAACACGCGTGCGATTTATGCGCGAATCCTCCGACAGTGACGACGTTGACGGTCGCCAACGGTGGTGGAGGTGATGGCGATGGTGGTGCGACGTCCGTGTGTATCAACCCCATTCACTCGAGGATTAGCCTTCGAGATCGCTGACTGCTGAAATGTTCACAGATCGGTTTACCGTTTAGCAGGATAGAGAGTGTGAGCCCCATGATCCATGGCCCATGTGAGCACCGTGTATGCCCTACGCTCACGCATGCACGTAGACACGCGGGCATCTACACAGCGCACGGATGTAGTACAATGTTAAAACGGAAGCTTCCCAGTATGCCATACCTCACCACGCGCTCGTATCTCCACGGACCCCACGTGTACAATATACGCGTGTGCGTGTGCGTTTAAGCGCGCAGAGAAGGCGCCTACGCCTACGCCACTCCGCTCTGGGAACTCGCATTGTGGACCACACGTGCCGGCCAGAGTATTATGGCAGCCCTGTGTGTTTATAGGTGCACGATAAGATGACGTATATGTGTACGTGAGCATGAGCGAGAATAGACGGTAAAAGAGAGAGGGAGAGAGAAAGAAACACAGCGGAATCACGAGATGAAAAGCGAACAGGGCGCGGTCCATTCCAGCGCATGCGATTCTAATCCCCGCCGTCGTGTCCATTCGCCGTCCGGATACGCACGTACTTTCGAGAATCGCTCACCTAAGCCGTTGACGCGCGAAAAAATTCACGGCCGGTTGCAAAAGCGATCTTCTTTAAAGACTTCTTGAAAGGATCTTGATTGGAACTCTGTTTTGATAAATATATTATAATACATGCTGATGTCTTTTGACTAGGATAACTGTCTCTATTAGCATGCCTTTAAGTCAACTTGCTCATTACTGAATTAATTATTATTAATATAGCTTTAATTTTGTCTGCTTGAAATTAATGTTGGTTTTTGTATTATTTCCTTTTTCATATATTTTTTAATAATGTTTTTATAATGTTTTTAATAAAAATAAAGAAAATGTTTTTGTCTCTATTAGTGTATCCTTTCAAAAGGCAATCGTTCTATTAATATGTCACAAAATTGTATGTGTCTATCTGCATTTGACTCATTTTAATATACAGTTATACTAAAACAAATAAATAGATGTAAGCTAATTGTTTAAGTTAATATTACATAATCATTATTTTAATTATACTTGCAATTTCAATGTACACTTATAACATAAAGCTCCAATCAAAGCACTAAGGACCGCCTTCAGGATTTCTGATTTTACTAATCGATCAATTCGTAGAAGTACCAATAGTAGTTTAATGTATCAGATCTCCTCTTTCTTCCTCTTTTAAGATAAACTGTGTTTAGTTCTCACATTGGCAATCGTGATGATTAGTGTTAATCGAAGTTGGTGAAAGAGAGTCTAATAGGAACAAGTTTAAATTCTTCGGTATTTTTTACTGGTCTTAAATAAATTCCTCTAAATTACGATATATATATATATATATATATATATATATATATATATATATATATCTTTGAAAGAATGTTAACTAGAACTATATTTTAATAGTTAAAAAAATAGAATATCATCTTTGGTATATCGTACACATTAATAATTAATTTGACTTACAATTAATAATATCTGTTTATGTTACATAATAGTTTTGATTAGATTGCGATACTTTTTCTTTTTTATCTACTATTCTTTTTTTCACTTGGTCTTCTTCACAGATATTACATATCACTGAGCCTATATAGATATCAATCGTTTGTCACCGGACATTTTTAGAAAATGAGGATTGATGCAAGTCAGATGTAGCAAAAAATGATAAAATATCTTTATATGGTTTATTTTTGTGCTGAAAATGGCTTAAAACAAAATCGAAAGATTCACACTTTATTATGTTTTTTTTTTTAAATAAACGTTATTAATTAAATAGTACAAAAGTAATACCGTGCTGACTCTTTGCAATAGCCTTATTCTTTTTATATTGTTTTTATAAAATTGCATCTTTGATTTTCAATTGATCTTTGCGTAGGGCTAAGAGATCAATTTGTCCCGTTTTCTATGCCAAGAGCTTTCCCTTAACGCACATTCGTTTCCGCTTCGTCCAACTTAAGCCGCTCAGCTATAAAGCTCTGTATTTGAGCAGCGATGCGTGCAGAGCGACAAAATGTTCCTCCTTGATCGCGAAATACCGTGCAAAGTGAGGTGCTTTTGTGCGAAAAAGGAAAGCTTTAATGGACGTGGCTGCGAAAAAACAGATCGTTTTTCGTCTTTGATTCGCAACAGATTCGACGAAAGCCGATAAAATTAAGACTAAAATTACTCAAACGACATTTCGTATTTTACATGATTACACGAACATGTAAGAAAAATACATTTGACTTAAAACTACGATTTTTTCCAAATTAAAATTTGCCTGAGATTCGTTATCTTTTACGATTTTTTTAAACTTTAATATACCTTAGATCCCAACATTTTTCGTAGAAATAATTATTCAAAATATTATGAACTTAAAACTATAATTTTCAACATTATGTATATTTTTAATAAAATCTTTGTTTTATTTTTTTCCAAAGAAGAGCCATTAGTATAATTAATTACCTTATTAGTATAATTAATTTCATCAAGAATTGTATATATATATATATACAGTTTGTGTAATAAAATTGATATAAACGATATGTATATAAACGATATACTGTTTTTGACGGATAATGTACCGCTACTGTATTGAACATAGAAAATCATTGTTTGTAGAGTAAACAAGTCTTTTCATTGGGTGCGTTTTTCCGGTAAGGGAATTCACCGTTGAAAGAACAATTACTCCTGGAAAATAATAATATTTATACCTGTTACAATGTGCACGGCCAATTTGGTCGATAAAGCAAACAACCCTGAAGCGGATTTTGCAACGCTTCTTTTTACTACGTAGGTATACGCGTGTCTGCGCACATCAAACCGCTGCGACCGCTTCAATTTGTAAAAATATCTCTTCTTTATGAATTTTTCAACTTGCTTGCAATGCTTGCTGACAACGCTTTGTAATGGTAAAATTTTAAAAGACTCATAGAAAGCATTTCAAATAGATTGTTTTTGCAAAACATATAACTTTTTTACTATTTACAAAAAACAAAATTTTCTTATATAAGATTGTAATATGACGCGCTCAAAGAATATAATTGAAAAAATTTTTTTAATAAAGTAAATCAAGAACTCGATTAAAATAATTTGAATAATTCGAATAAAATAATAAAAAAATTAATATTTACTTAGGATAAATACTTGATTTTATATGCTGTGACAAAAATAACAAGTTTTTACGTTATTGATAATTTTTTATTGTCTATTATAATATTCATTTTCTATTTATCACCTAAAAACGAAACTTCTTCAAAATTGTTAAAAAAGTCCAATTTTTTGAATTTTTTCTATTAGTTTATTTATAACATATTGACATACAACAGTTACATTACCGAATATTTTTGTCATAAGATAATTTCGCAATATTATAAATATTTTTGAAATGTGATTATTACTAATAATATATTAATATTTAAAGAAGAAAGATAAAATTTTATCAAAAGATATAGTGTTAGAATTCCTTTAAAGAATCTATAGATTCTTAAATATTATTCTGAGCTGCCTTTCCGGAAAACGCGCCCAATGCAAAGACTTATTTACTCTACAAACAATGATTTTCTATGTTCAATGCAGTAGCGATATTGTCCGTTAAAACCGGTTTACACAGTTTATATTATACATATTTAAATTTGACTATTTTAAAAAAGTTATGTGTAAAGAAATAAATTTAATTAAAAATATCATGTGCCGTGATTAAAAAGCGAGTCATGCGATAGTTGCATGCTAAGCACATAAGTATATATCACTTCTTAAAGAAATTGAATTCTGATGGTTAAAACTGATGTCCCGGTGAGAGAAGAAATTCTCGTTGCGCCAGTGGCGAGATATCTCTCGACGGGGCGATGCGTGATAAAGGGGAGATATTGCGACGCCAGTGCGAACGTGGGAATCCGCGGCTGCTATCCGCTCAGCCTCATTAATGATGATGTGCTTGCCACCCAGTTGCAGCTCTCGCTTCACCATCTCGCTCTATCTGTCTTTCTCTCCTACAGCGTCCTTCGTTCCCTCTCTCCCTCTCCCTCTCTCTCTCTCTCTCTTTCTCTCGCTCGCTCTCTCTCCCTTTAGATTTGCAGCCACGCTCGAAAGATCGAGCTCTGTGGAAGCTGACGCCCGGCCAGCCACCACATCCGATCTACACCACCCTCTTTCATCCGCGATTTGCCCCCGCTTTCCTCTCGACCTCTTGTTCGCCCCTCCCCCTCTTCTCATCGGGTCACGGGATATACAGCTCTCGTACATCTCGAACGACCTACAACGCGCGTTACACCCCGAATTCAATTCCGTGCAACCTGTGCCCACTTTTTCGCTCCCACCGTTAAGTCCATCGCCGATATTATTGATAGGCGTTTTCTAGATACGGACCTTCGATCGCTGAAGGGCGAGGATGCATAAGGAGATATTTCATTAAGAAAGGGTTGAGGATATATGTTATCGGCTTTTAAAAATATTAATTGTATGATTTTGTTTTCTTTTTTCTGTACGAATAACTTGAAAAAATTTTATAATCTTTTTGAGAGTACATACATTGATGTACCTTTTCTACGAAAAAAATAAAAAATTATTTAATGTATATCTAAAAAGTACAAATACAAATACAATCTTTAGTCATATGTATAATATCCCTTTGAAAAGTTTTATGATTGATTAATAACAGAGACTATAAAACGTCGTATAAAACAAAGAGAAAGGCCATATATATATATATATATGTGTGTATTCATAGTTTTTCCTAAGAAGCATTAGATTTAGACTATTCGAGAGCTTCATGATACAATCGCGGAATAATCTGTCAGACGTCAAAAGTAATATAATGACGTCATGACTGGTGTTTAGCAGTGCAACATGAGCGCGGACCGAGGAAACCAAAACCCCACGCGATCATCTCGTCGGAGAAGCAGCATCAGCAACAGTCGCCGATTGTCACGCAATTGTCTCCTCATTCTGCGACTTCGGTGCACAGTGATCGATTAAGACCAGCACTAGCTCCTCCGTACGTTCTCTCGCCACACAGGTGTGTAACGCTTGCATTAATCGCATTAAATTAACATATTTGTCTCATTAATCTAATATTTGCTCCAAAGTTTTCTTAACTTATATTCGCGGCTATAGTATATTTTAAATTAATATTTTTTTTTAAGTTAACGGAATTGAACAATTTGTTTCATTTTGAAAGTCAAAATCTGAGGAATAAAATTATTTAACTTAAAATTATGTAAAGTTGTAAAAAATATTTGTTATAAATAATTTTTCACAACATAGTTGAAGAAAATGTCCAAGTCCATGAAGTTCATTGAATATCGATTCGTACGGAAAAGGAAATAAAAATAGATGTCAGTATATCAATATACGATTAGCGATAAAATCATAAGAATAATTAAATTAATATAATAAAAATAGAATAGAACAATTGTGCGAATTCTTGAATTTCCACATTTATCGTTTGTGTTAGGTGAAGAAAGAAGCGAATTGGATACTCTGGTTTATTAACATATGCATATAGAATGTTCACTATTGTTAATGGCAGATTCTATGATCAATCTTATGTTTATCTTTTCTCCTTGAGATATCCAAGCATTGATAGATTGTTAGCCAACGAATATAACTAATAATAAATAAATGTAATATAATAAATAGAGTTTATATTCTTTATATTGTATGAAAGAGTAATAAATAAATAGAACTGTACTTTAATAGAATTCTTATATAATTCAAATTACTTCTCTCAAATAAACGAAGCTCAAGCGTTTAGTTTTCAATTGAATTTTGTCAGCGGGTCTAATATAAATTAAGGAATTTTTATTAATTTGAGGAATTTATAGAAATCTAAAAAATATAGTTTGCCGATTGTACTCGTGCATTGATTCGAATACTTGGAGAATTATGTGAAAAATTACTGCACAGCTTAAGATTACTGCACACTTTTGTTGATAAAAAAACTGATATTAGAATTGGTCAAAGAATTTAATCCATAGATGGTAGGAACATACCTCGTGTAGTTACAGAAGATGATAAAATTTCATGAAGTGACACAGACTCTCTTCGTGAAGTAGTTAAGGGTTATTACTGTAGAAGGTTAAGGTGCGACCAAAGATTCACGCCTTATCCACGACCGATGGCGCTGGTACAGAAACCGCCGGAGGAATCACCATCCCCTGTACCGTTGATTCTACCGCACCCTCGCACGACTACGACCCTCTATCAAGCGGCCACAACCGTCTCCTTAGCACCACAGCCTCCCCTTCTGCAGATACTAATGTCCGCCGAGGAATGTCAGGTAAGTAATTCAGCTTAATTTCGTACCCGCTTCCCTTATTTTGTTCCTGCAAATTTAATAAAGGCGAGTTGCTCCACTCAGTTTCTTCCTCGCGGTTTAAATAGCGGACAAATTACACGCAGGAATTATTATTAATATTAGCTTCTTGGTGTAAATGAAATCCTTTTATTTTGCGAATGTTAATTGTTGGCTTTATTTGCAATTATATTATTTAAAATTAAAGCTAAAGTTATAAAAGAGAAAGTTAAAATAACAACTCACAGACAGCACAGAATTTTTATAATAAATGGTCATAATATTTATATTATTTTTATTTTTTGAAATATTATATAAATATTTTGTACATATTTTATATAATATTTATGATAAACGTAGATACATATTTTTAGTAAATATTTTTTATTTAGATTATAATGTCTTATTAAATATTTTCATAGCATTTACTACAATATATATGATAAATATTTCATAATATTTATAATAAATATCTATAATTTGTGCAATCTAAAATCATAAAAATATTTACTAAATATTAAAACATTAAAATTATATTAAAATATTAAAAATAAATCTTATAAATATTTTGGAAATATTCTATAAATATTATGCGCTGTTTAAATCAAGCGAGCGATAATTTGCTAAGAATAGTAAATGATCTATTTATATCTTATAATATACAATTATAAAAAAATAATTCTTGTGAATTCAAGAAACAGAGCTTTGATAAAATGCTGCCGTCGGACTCTGATAGAGATTAATTTGACTATTTTTTTTTTATGGAAGTTTCAGAAATCACAGAATTATTTTTTAAAGCAAACAGGTGATTAGTTTATATTGTGCAATTTAAAATTATAAAATTTTTTAAATATCATATTGAATTTTTATTTCTGCGAAAGAATATAATAGCTTCTTTTTTAATATTTTGCAAAGATAGATTCACCGATCATGTATCTATCTATAGTTTGCCATTTGTTACGAGGGTAGTTCTCGACCTGATATAGAAATGACGCCACAAATATCAAACTGCTATAATTTTAGAGATTTAATTCTTCACTGGACTACTGTTAAAATTTCAGACAGATGCATTAATTTCTTTATTTCGGTCGTAAAGCAACCAAACTCTTTGGTTCCTTCATGACAATGCAGCCGCTCACATTTCATCAATTGCAGTCACAAAATTTTATTAATATTTCACTTGAAATCTGATGCTTGCAGGACCAATTTATGGAATTATTCGACTCTAATTGAGGAAATGTGAGCAGATGCACTGTTATGATGGAACCAATAGTTGGTTGCTTTACTCGACCAAAATAAAAAAACTAATAAACGCATCTGTCTGAAATTTTAACAGTAGCTCTGTGAAGGGCCAAATTATTTGTTTAAAATTATAATAGTTTGATATAAAGATTATGCGTTTTGCGGGTTTTCTCTGTGTCCAGATTCATTCTTGAATGCCAACGTTTCGTGAACCTTACAATTCATTTCATCAGGGCGATACTGTATCGAGCTGCTCTTCGCCCTGATGAAGTGAACTGCAAGCACTTCATGAAATTGGACATGGAGAAACTCGCGAAACGCATAATCTTTATACAGAAAGCATTCGTGGAAATCTCAAGAATATTATTATAATAATTCGATATTTGTAGCGTCGTTATCGTCAAACCGAGAACTTTTCAAATTATCCTCGTACATATCACTTTGCACTCTTTTTTTTTATGAGAATCATACTTTACAAATTATCGCCTCGTTTTGCCAAGGAACTGGTTTGGAACGCGCGATTACAACCCACGGCAGAGTATCCGATGGAGCAAATAGAAACGGAGACGAGTCGAAGTCCGACGGGCACCGTACAGAGCTTTAGTCCGACTTGGGAGATGCTGCAGGTATCTTCCAATACTTTCATTACGTATCTTCTTTTTTCTTTAATCGTTCACACATGTCGCGTCACATAAATGTTAATGCAGGAGACGACGGCCCGACTATTGTTTATGGCTGTCAGATGGGTGCGTTGCCTGCCGCCCTTCCAAACGATATCGAAGGACGATCAATTGTTACTCCTAGAACGATCCTGGACGCAGTTGTTCTTGCTGCACTTGGCACAATGGTCTGTCTCCTGGGATATCACCGCGCTCCTCGAAGATGAGCAAGTGCGTAGTAGATTGCCCACGGATGACAACCCAACGAATCAGGAGCTCGTCCTTATTCAGGTTTATCGGCTTTACCCTTCTGCTCGTAACAAATAACAAACACCATTATAAATGTCAAAATTGAATAAAATTTTCCTATCGGTAGAAAGAAAAAATATTATTATTATTATTATTATTATTATTATTATTATTCGTTACTTCCAGTTTTTTATTTGTCCAATTTGCATTAAAAAGTTCGCTGTTTCCAATAACGAGAATAACAAAAATTAAATTAAAGTATATCGTTGATTTAATGTTATTATCTTACTCCTCTGTCTTCTCTCTCTCTCTCTCTCTCTCTCCCTCTTCCCCTCTCTCTCTCTTTCTCTCTCTCTTGCTCAGATGTAAAATATGGACGTGTAGACACTAGTACCATTTTATTTATTTAACAAGAATGACTTTTTGTATCATTATATCGTTTTCTTGATTTCAGTGAACATTTTTCTTTAGTTTCCTCTGTAGACTCGCAAGGACTTCGTTTCAATGGAGTATTCTCTTACGTTCTAGGCTATAATATGCCGATTCAGACAACTGTCTCCCGATTTCGGTGAATGCGGTTGTATGAAGGCAGTGGCTTTATTTACGCCAGGTAAAGAGAATTAATACAAGTTAATTGTCATATTAGCGTAATACGATCGTTGCAAATTTTTCATCATCGAAAACATGAACTTTGTTATTTTTATATTTCATCGTTATTATTTTTATATCAATATTAATCCTAAAACGCTATACTATGGGAATAATTATTATTACTAATGGGAACGTTGAGTATAGCCTAATTCGATTGTTATACCTCTACAGCATGAAATACTGCTGCAATATTTTAATAGTGCGCAATATTACAAAAATTGCAGCAATTATTACTGCAATATTGAAAATTTAAATATTATATCGGAAATATTGCATCAATATTGTGAAATTTTAATATAATTCAACTAAACAATTAAAGATTGAAGGAATCGAGTCGAATTTATTGAGCTGATACTTAATGAAACATCCTTTTTAAAGGATCAGGGATCTTGATTCACTTATACAGCACAAAGTTGCAACAACACTGTTGCAACATTGTAGAGATTTTGCAGCGATATTGCTGCAAATGTTGTGCTGTATGGGTTTTAACCAAAACATCAAACATTAATGATAATAACGCAAAAAGCATACTGAAAAAGCATTGAAAAAAAATGTATGTATATTCATCAAGTATGTTATATTCAACAATGCGTTTAAAGGTTAATTATCATTATATATTATTATTTTATTTATTTTAAATTATTTGTCATAATATATTGTTTTCTTAAATGATTTCTTAAAATAATTATCACAAAAGGATAAATATGACTGATTGATGATAATTATTTTGATCGATTTTGTTTTGCTTATTAAGGGACGGATATCGTATACAGTATATCTTTTTTTTATAAATCACAGAGACGGTAGGTCTGCACGCGGTCCAGCCCATTGAGATACTGCAAGATCAGGCACAACGTATTTTAGTGGACTATACAAGGTCACGATATCCACAGCAACCTAGTAGAATCGGCAGATTGATGATTCTGGTCGGATATCTGAGGTGCGTCTCTTCCAAGACCGTCGAACGTCTATTCTTTCACGAAACCATCGGGGAAATACCAATCTCGCGTTTACTAGTCGACATGTATCAAATGGAAAAGTATATCAACTGAAGCGCATTTTGCATATCATACATACGCGTTATACATAAATGTGTCAGGACCACAACGAGCTCGCAGCTTTCCAAAACTCTTCCGACTCTCTCACATGTAGAAACAGCAGAATAGAATAAGAGAAAAGTTTTTGAAATCTGTAGTGGTCTTCACAAATTCCCTTTTCACAATTTGTCCTTGCAATTATGTAGTATAGTGTTGATATCCGACGAAAATGGAGTTTATTGTTTCATTAAATCTATTATAAGATCTATATACCATTTATATTAAAGAAATAATAGTTCCTTTGTCAGTTATTTTTATAGAAAATTAATCATAAATTATCTGGGCTTTTTATTGAATTTATTATCTAAATCATTAAAAATTGTTTCCTACTTTTAAAACAAAATTAAAATGAAATTGTACATTCTTGTGAAAATTATACATTCGAATTTAATTCTTTTGAATATTTTTATTTACAATAAATGTTCTTGAATGTATTCACTTTATTATTATTATTATTTTATATCGTAATTTTACATTTAAGTAAAAATATGATGTCCTTGAATATCTTCAAGAAAATGTGAAAAATGTTTAACATGTGTATTTCTGTGAGGACACTGGACATTCTACTTACAAAGGACCTTGTATGTATTACAGTATCCTGCGCCATGTCTTAGCGCCTAGATACTACCGTGTCTCCAGATTACAACTATTGCATTTCTAACAAATAAATATATTCAAGTATAACACTCCAATTTCTTTCAAATTTAGCATAAATATAGAACTATGAAAAATATATTACCTATGTTTTTTCATTTTGGCCCATAAGCGGTTTTAAAAAACAGTTGTTATTATCGTTTCAATTTTTACTCTTTTGTTAGCTATAAACAGAATGATATGTGCTTTCCAGCTGGACTTGAAATATTACCGGGAAAATTAGGGACTCCGTATTTTGGGGCCATTCTAAAGAGATGTTCTTCGGACAAGCGCCAATATATACTGATTCCAAGCGAAACGAACAAGCAAAAAAAGATGTATTTCACCTCTATTAAAGCATATTTATTGCACACCCATTAAATAGAGTTTGAAATTAAAGGAAATTGTCTAAACAATCTATATTTATTCATTTAAATATTTATTTATTTATTCATATATTTATTTGTATATTTATTTTTATATTTATTTGTATATTTATTTTTTCATTTATTTGTTTTAATTAAATAATAATAAACAGCAATATATTTAAATAAATACTTAAACATAACGGCACATCTTCAACAATTGAAATTAGAAAGTATCGACAAAATCAATCAGGGCATTAAAAAGGTTTCTTTCAGAAGAATCATCTATATGTGATGTGCCCTTCAAAAAAAGCATTTTCAATTTTTTTCTTGGGCTCTTTCCTTGAGGTCTCATCGGGCATTTGCCCGATTGTCTAGTGGACCAGTTCGCCCTTGTTTCCAACAAGCAACACAGACGACACAGTGCAACACAGTGAATCCTAATATCCTTGTTGGTTACCAATGTTAAACAAAAAAAATGATCACTGTGTTACATTGTGTTGCTTGCTGAAAAGTACATAATATCTAACAAACAGTTGAATATAAGATATGAATTTTTTTGGAAAATTGCGAGATAATCTTTTGTAAATAAAATTTTCCGAAAAGAAAAGATAGGAAAAATTATTAAAGTTTAAACATAATTAATCTTAAATTTTTATTTCCTTAAATTTTGATTGTTTACCATTACAAAAAATCAATTTTATATAATGTTATTACAAAAGAAAGTCTATGTCAATAATATATGTAATCAGTAATCTAAAATTTACATAAATTAAAAATTTATATCTAATGACTTATCACAAAATACTTTAATTTTTTTTATACCATGCCAATTTATTGTTCAAAAAAATGTTTAACGATTTGTTTTATGAATTAAATGTCATATTTAAAATCCGAATAATTTATATAGATAAGATATATTTCTATAACTGTATTTTTCTCAATTTTCTTTCTAATTTGTTTAACTGTTTGTAATTTTGTAATCAATGAATCAAAAAATTTCTTTGTATTTAAATATTTGTTAGATGTTATTATTTTGTTTATAGTTGATAAGAAGATAAAAATTGAAAGAATAGTTATTGTCCTTAAAACCAATTATAGGTCAAAATAGAAAAATATATGTAAAATGTTTCTCATATACTTAGTTCTACGGTGAGTCAAATCGAAAAGTTATACTTGAATAAGTTTATTTAAAGCAAAACTAAGTAAAGCAAAACTTTATATTACTGTTTATATCGAATATTGAACAGTGATTTTTTTTGCATGACCCAAAATCCAAATAAAAAAGGATAATGAAATAAAATCTGCACATGGAAACATTTACTTCAATTCACATATCTTGATGATTGCGAAATGTAAAAAAAATGGAATTATATGTGCTTTTATATTCGAGTTTTACTGGGTCAATGTTTATTGCAGAAGTTTTAATGACAACTGTTTATTGTTGTATTGTTCAAGCATTTGTTCGTATTTCTACGTTTATGTGAAATAGTAATAATCTATTATTATAAATTCGTATTATTGAAGATAATTATTATTTTCTAATTATATATTTTCAGAATATTTTATAGATTAGACGGAGTACAGTCATGTAAAGTGATTATAAAACCATTTCGAAAATTGTGCTCGAGGAAATAATCAAGAATCTGTAATGTACCATATATCCCTCTCTGTGATCCTCCTTGAGTAAAAAATTATTGTACCAATTCAATTTGTTAAATAATAATGGTGCGTGGAATAGATATCATATACATATGTATTGCATCAGCGTATAGCTAACAATAAGTTATATGTATGATAAAAATAATGTAGACAATGGAAGTATCGCAATATAATTATAATAAAATTACAATAAAAAATATGATATAATAATGTAAAAAGTGTGGTATAATAATGGTGCTCTAATTTTTTATATCACTGCTTCGGCGAAAAAGTAATGTTTATTTATGAAATTTGAATGTAGTGCAAAACTATTATTATGAACGACAGCATTAAACAAAATTGGTTGAAAAAGATGTATCATAGAGGAAAGTTGTATTCTATTATTGTTGTATTCTTAAATTCTTTTGTTAATAGAATTGTTAAATATGTTGCAATTACATAAAAAATATTATAACATACTACAGGATAAGCTTATTTATTCTGTATTAATAAATGTCTTATACAAATATACTGTAATATTTCGTTCTAATATAAATTTTGTCGATATTAAACAAAATTTTTTTTATTGTAATCTTAGATAATATATATCACCTAACATGATATACATGTTATACACACACACTATTATAATTATAATATATCATAATCATGTGTTTCTGTCAACTGCAGAGATACAATTATTTATTTATATTGTATTTATAACCTTATAATACATTTTAATGTAAATGTAAAATATTTTATTGAATTATTATCATAAATTGGTATTTTATTTTTTGTATTAAAATTTTATTTTTATTTTTTAATATAAATATATAATAATTGCTTTTCTCTCTTATTTTATCATTAGACATCTTACGATGGTTCTCATAATAAAAAAATTTATGGGCATTACATGCATATCAAAAAATAAACTTAAAGGTGTGTCTATTAGATTATTGAGTCGAACCCTAATTGAGCATTTCAGTAAGCATTTATTATTACGCGGCTCGGCAAATGAACTGTTCGTCAAAATGCTCGCGGTTTGAAGTTTGGCTCAATAATCTGGATATATCTTAATTATATTAATGCTGTACATCTTTACGTTTTAGCTTGTTCTTTGAAACTCTACGTTTTAGCTTGTTCTTTGAATCTCTATGTTTTTAGCTTGTTCTAGCTCATCTTATGAAATTGATTATATAATAAGTATTATTAATTGTTTCTTATTTAATACAAAAATAAAAATGCTTAAATTACAGAATTATATTAAAAATTTTGCTTTAAACAACTGATTGAATTAATTGTCGATATTAATTTAAATAAGATTTTAGTTGAAGTCACTGATAGCGGAAGTCACTAATTGCAATTTTTAAACACTTTTTATAATCATCATTATTAATACTATCGTTGTCTAAGAGATAAATGTTTATAACTTTTTTGCAACAAATTCTATTTATCTTCAGGTATACTTTTAAAATCTCAGCTGTATAGATTCCGTAGTCTTTTTTCATGTAAAAAGACTGAGATTTGCGGATAATTAAAAAACATTGAAATGACCGACCGTCGATGATAAATTTATAATCTGTTGAGCAGTCGGTTTTATTTCATCCATCGATTATTATTCTTTTGATACATAATATTTATTCATTCGGAAAAAAAATTTTATATATAATTATATAAAATTTTATATATAATATAATTTTTTATTATATTAACTTCATTTTATATAAGTTTATATATAATTATACATGTATAAATATATAATAATATATAAAATATATATAAAATATATAAAATATATAAAATATATAAAATATATAAAACTATATATTATATATTATATATAAAATATGTCCCTTTATATACAATTATATAAAATTATATATATTTTTATATAATTTTATATAATCATATGTAAAATATTTTTTCCCAAATAATTTGATTTGTAAATCATTAAAGTCATACTTTCTAACTACTCTGCACTAAGTACAGATGGAGTAAATGATCATTAATGACAAAAAGCTTTCGAACATGTTGAGACCCATTTTTTATTAGAGAAGAGGATTATAATTTTTCATTATGATTACATCGTAGTCATCACCACTGTTGATGATCGGCGATTTATTAGTTACTGCTTATAATATGATACTCTAATTGCATTAGGCTTTTAACAACTTTTACCTCTCAAAATATGATATTGCATTCCATTAATAATTTTAACTAATAATACTTTTGAGGTTTTCACAGGTGTTTTTTTCAGAGGTGCCAAAGGATTTATGAATTATCACCATATCGTGATCCATTACTAATGTCAACGTTTTGTGAATCTTGCCGTTCACTTCATCAGAGCAAAGAGGGCACTGATACTGAACTGATTCTTCGGAGGACTCCCTTTATGTAAATGTTAAAGATAATTCTACAATGCTTTTTGTTTTCTATTTCTTACTGTTTGTTTTTTGTCTTATTGTTTTTTGTCCTATGACCAAAAAGGCAAAAGACAAACAGAGACAAACAGCAAGAAACAGGAAACAAAGAGCACATTGTAGAATTAGCCTAAGGAGCTGGCACTTCAGGAACTGAACATGGACCCAAATATCATCATACTTTCAGCGAACAAAGACAGTGGTCATGAATATATCAGACAGGATGAAAATAGAAACCTTTCTTTCGGACGAAATATATATAGGTTGGAAAAAGACACAACAAACAAGATTACATGGAATACAAGTGTCTTAATGAAAAAAGCGAGCTTCCCAGCAAAACTAATTGTAAGTAGTTTGTACATAGAATATGCTTTTCTCTATATTAAACTTATCTACAGTTTTACTAAATCTTTAATTTCTTAATATCGTTATTTTAATGTACTTATTTTTATAAGAATTTAGATTAAAGATAATAATATAAATATATATATAGATTAAAAATTATTTTTAAATGTTTATGTTCCCTGGTGAAAATAAATCAGTGAAATCTTTATCAATAGATCCATTTCAGTATAATTTACAATAAAATGAATCAATTGATAGATTTCAGCGATTTTCAGTGATTTCAGCGATTTATTTCTATTAGGGTTACTATTATTCTCTCATTAAGGTATCGCAATTCAAAATTAAAAGTATTCAAAATTTGTGTTAAAATTTGGCCCGTTTTTTGTCGGTGAATATATATATCGAAAAGATATCACTTTATAATAATACCAGCATTACATGTATAAGGAACAGATGCTATTACATGTATGCCTAACTTTCGTGAAACCAATATGAATCATTCGAATAAATTTAACTTTAAGAAATTAGATTATTAAATTATTTCGGAATTATTACAGTTACCAGTTATTCATATATTATAGCACGTCGTTTCAAAATTAGCTTGATTGATGCTTCCGCATATAAATAATAGGAATAATATAAAATCAAAATATTAATCATATTTTTTATTCAATTTTACATAATGAGATAATTAACTTATTGTTAGCTATGTTAAATTTGTTTTGAAGAACAAAATTATAGAATTCTTTATCAATTGAATACTTATTGGTAAAATTAACATCAGGAAAGAGATTTTGAATTATTTTGAGTTTATTTAATAACATTTATAAGAAATTAAATTAATTAATTAGTTCATTCCTTTATTGATAATAAGTTTTTGTTGAGCTTTCGCCTAAATCCTTCTGGTTGTCTTGGAGACTTATTTTGGGAGTTCCAGTATTCACTGTTCTATATATACAAAAATTAAAACATCTGATTATACAATTCGAATTCAAGTTTTCAATTAAATCTATTCAGAACTTAATTGATACAGCTGATTCGATAATCTCGGGTACTAATAAATCGACGGATCGCGTAAATATACACAACCGGTCTCGAAAGTCATATATAAAATAACAAAATAATAATAAATGATTAATTTGACACTCGAGACACTACTACGTCTTTTAATTAGACTTAAGATTTTCTAATAAATATTAAAAAAAAAATATTATATAAAAAACTAATACAAAAATATAACGCTATGATAAAATTTGGAAACAAATTGTGGAAGCCTATTTTTTTAGCAAAATAAAAATTTATATGTTAAATTAACACACTAGAACGATACATTAGATGTAGTACGCAAGATGGGTTTTTTTTCAAAGGTTTATATTTCTATAATTTGATAAGATTGATTAATTTACTTGGCAATTTAAACATGCTAAAACATTCTTTTCCTTTGACAAGGAACAAAAAACCCGATAAAAAATTTTTCATGTAAAAAACATATAGGGAAAAGTAAGGAAATCGTGCGCATCTAAGAAGAATTTATCTATGAGATAGTTTTTCAAGTTAAAATCGATATATATATATATATATATATATATAAGGAAATACAAAAAAAAACCATAAATATATATATATATATATATAATATATTAGGTGTTGGAATTAATTCGTAGCGTTTTTTAATGAAAGAATGTTATTTATTTCACATGAGCATTAAAAAATACATTAATGAAAGTACTTCCCATCACTTGTAAAACGCTACGAATTAATTCCAACACCTAATATATCCTCTATCAATATGCATTCTCATTTTGAACAATTTTTCATTTAATAATATTGTATTTGACGAAAAAAGTAAAAGCGAAAAAATTTCTCGCGCGACGCCGACGGGTAATTGTATGCATAAATTGAATAATTATGCGCAAAGCAAAAATCGTAGGAAACTAATAAATAATACTCATTCTAATTCATATTTTATGGAATGTTGATAAGGAAATGAAAAAATATATTTGTTAATAAAAACTTAATATAAACTTTGAAAAAATAATATAAAAATTGGGAAAATTAATTATTTAAACAAAAATAGCATATGTAATTCTTTCTGTCATCAACTTCACTGCATTCTTCATAGACCCATATATTCAGAACTTAAGGAGCATTAAAATCACTCAGTGACAAACTAAAGTAATAAAATGTCAACGTTATAATTTCGCATAATGTAACTGCTATGTAACACCATGTGTTATATTATAATACATTTATATTGTGGTATACGAAATAACATGGATGTCATGTTACTTTTAATTTGTCGACTGGGCAGAGTTTCATATCTTCCGAATTCATTACAAATAGTGCACTTTTCATTGGGAAGAAACTTTGAACTATCTATGCGCACAATTTTTAGCCGCGAATTGATTTGATAAGAAAAACGGTTACTCAAAGACTTTTTAACTTAATTCAATGAATAATAGCTCAAAAGATGCACATAATAACGCATTTCAATAAGATATATGCACGATAAGATATATGCAAGATATAAGCAAAATAAGAATACGGATTTAAAGTCTTATTTTTTGGATGTCAAAATTACTATCAAAATACGTAATTTCACTTTTTTTCGCTTTTTCCGTTAACTACATTTTCAAATTATATATGTAACTTATGCTTATATTTGCAAAGCACTATCTAGCCTAGAAATTTCGCCAAGGTATAGCGGTTCCATTCATCAGAAAGTGTTAAATCAAAATATGCACAAGTACTCTACTTTTCCATATGTATAAATATAAATAAACACATGCATATATAAATATAAAAATATATACATACATAAAAATATATACATTACATACGAAATATATGTCCATATATCTTTCTTTTTTTTGTAAAATTACTGTTTAGTATACGAAAAATTATATTTAATTATAATGAAAAAATTATAATAAAAAAAATTAAAGAATCATTTTTACATTGTTTCTTTTACAAAAAGTTAAGTTTGAAATAATGGAAAATAGTTGTTTATATATAATTATATATAATGATTTATCCGTTTAATTATTTTTTTATGTTTTCCCATTATTATTATTATATATTTTTTGTATATTAAATAGTAATTTCACAAAAGAAAGAAGGATAGATATATAACTTAGGATATAGATATATTTTGTATATGATTATATATATATATATATATATATATATATATATATATATATATATATATAGGTTTATATATATTTATATCTTCTTAAAAAATTTGTGTGTGTGTGTGTGTGTGTGTGTGTATGTTCTTACATAAAAAACATTTTCTGGTCTAAAAAACATCTTCATCTAAAATCAGCGAATAATTTGTAAGTAATAACAATTGAAAATTCAAAATTGATATGCGATACCCAGCACAGTGTGTCGTTTGTGTAACTTTTTTATGAGATTATATGTATTTTTTATGAGACTATATAAAGTCTGCAATTTTTGTTTATAAAATATTTTGCAAGTAACATATATAGATGTACGTAAATAAATTACATATTAATACATTAATTTTTATTAAAAATTTAACACTTCTCATTATTTTAAAACGATAAAAGAAAAGATCAGCTGAATATGGCATAGTATTTTTACTGATTGTAGTAGCCAATAAAAAATACGCAATGCCATATTTTATCATTTAAATTACTACAGCAGCCAATCTTTTCTTTCAGTGTACGGATGATCTTTGTCAAACATCATCTTGCCTTGATAAATGATTATTGTGACAATGTGATTTATAATTCAAAAAAGAGATCGTTTACATGCCGTAATAAAGAATACAGTTTTTAAAATTTATATAAAAAATTAATAAAGAAAGGGTTTTAATTTTTAATAAGAAAAATCTTCTATACCCATGTGTTGCTTGATGAAAGGTAAGAATTCTGCAACTTTTGTGTATACGCCTGGATAATTTGGCTCAGCGCATCCCTTGCCCCATGATACTATTCCAACAAGATATGTCTTATTTTCAAATCTTATCGTCAGTGGTCCACCACTGTCACCCTAAAAATCATGTCAAATCGTAAGAGAAATGTACTAGTAAAATATACTAATATTTATGCACACACAAATTATTAAAGATTTTCTTTTTTAAAGATTTTTTTTTTTAATGTTACAATTAATTTTAGAAATTAAAAGCTAATTAAATTTATAATTTATAACAAATTTGTTTCCTTATAGTATATATTCTATATTATCATTAAATAAAAAAGGAATGAAAACGTTATAATAGAGGTTCGGAAATTGACAGAATCACACACACACACACACACACGCGCGCGCGCGCGCGCACGCATGCACGCACACATTTAATAAATGAAATAATTTATAGTAAAAATAATACTAAAGTGATAATAATAATAAAAAGGTAAAATTTAATTTTAAAATAATTAAAATTAAATACAAAATTATTGAGTTAATTAATTACAATGTATAATGTATGTATGTGTATACATATATACATATATATATAAATCAAGAATTTTTAATTTCTTTATTAATTTCTTCATTTGTTTGTTAAACTATTTAAAGAGAGATAAAGATATGATGTAAATCTTTCATTAATTTTTTTTTTTAATTTTTTTATTTTCTTTTTCTTACCTGACAGGAATCTTTTCCAGGACTTTCTGCGCATAGAGTGCGGTTATCAATAACTGCAGTCGATTGACCGTAAGCAGCTTTGCATTCTTTTTCCGAAATTATAGAAATTGTAGCTTTTAAAAGTTCGTCGGGCGATTCTCCTTCTGAAAAACAAATACGGATGTAACAAACTTTAGTATTTTTAGAATAAAAAGACTATTGTATTTTTATTATTAGATTATAAATAGGCAAGAATTAATTCACATTTCACAAATTACTAATAATAAGTAATTGTTACTTACCATAACTAGTATGTCCCCATCCAGCGATTGAAGCCTCCATCCCATCTAAATTCTCATTTTTCACCTTTCCTAGCGGAAGACAAGCGGGAAGAAGTATTGCTGAAAGTTTATAAAACTTATTAATCTATTATATTACGACAAGAAAAAAGAATTTGTGTCCTAAAATATGTAATATTTAATTTAAAAAATTTTTATAACATAAGTCGACACATGTAATGTATAATAATAATTTTGAAAATTTTATCGACTTTATAAATTTAATATCTATTTTAATGTACTTTGTATGTTTATAGAAAAGATACAATTAATGATAAGTTCTGCAATTTGTGTATATGTGGATGTAATCATATTATTCTAATTTAAGAGTAAAAGAAGAAAAATAACACTCGACTTTTACTTCTATTATTCTTTAAATGAGAAACGATAATATGCATCCATCATTTAAGATTCGCATAAGATTTGAATGACTAGTTTATTGCAGATCAGATTGAAAGTTAATAAAAGTTAATAAATCACTAAAAAGAAGTTAGGTAATTTTATCGAATTTTTTTTTAAGAAACAATGTAGTGAATCTTTTTAAAGATTTTCTGTGTTTTATTACACATTTTTAAGTAAAGAAAAAATATTTTGTTACAAAACAATTGATTTAATTTATAGAGTCTACAACAAATATTGACGCAGCCTCCTTGCCGGAGTTGTAAATGCAAGAATTATAGTGTATTTTGTATTCTGATGCAATAATATACAATAATTATTTATTTTTTTATGAAATTACTTTTTTAATAAATCAAGAAAATAAGAAAAAAAGTTGAAAATTAAGAAAAGGAAATATTTTGAAAAAATATTACAACTTTATCAAAGAATTTTATTTAATTTATGCAATAAAAATTGTTTAAATTAATTTTATTATTTTATTAATTTTACAGATTCAGCGATAAATATATTTAAACTTCATGTATTACATCGATACAATTTGAATCGATCAATAATTTCTAAGTAATCTTTTCTATTCAATTTCAAAAAAATGGTTGAGAGCAAAACGCATTTAAAGTTTTTAATATCGAATAGAAAAATTATATTATTATAAGATCTATTTCGTATTCCTGCATTCCTTACTAGACGACACTAGAATTTTCTTTTTCGCTTATCAAATACCAAACATGTATCTATTTCGCTTTAAGTTCCAAAATTCAATCAGAAAATCGATTCGACATCGATTCCATTGTCACTTCTCACTGGAAAGTGTATATACTAGTTCAGTTGCAGAAAACAGATTTATAAACAGAATCGAGTAAAGAGTCTCGTATACTTACGCGCAAGAGATAGACAAAGATTTCTTAAAACTTTGTTTCGCTCTGTAACTTTGGAAATTTTTTACATGTCTACTATTGATTAAAGCAAAAACATTTTACGATTTTTTTGAACCGGTTACAAGGAGTTCCCTCTTTAAAAATCTTGGTAAAATGTAATTTATTTTTTACCTTTTATCTCATACTAAATAAAATTTCTTTATTTAATAAATTTTATATCACGCGATTTTGCTTAATACATAACGAAAATATTGTTTTTTATTTCTTCAAAAGACAAATATAACTTTAAAAACAAAATAGAATAGAGTATAAAAACTTACGTGTAAATTTTACCTTCTCAGCTAGTTTTACAAGCGCCACATCGTTCTCATGAGTCAAAGCATTGTATTCCATGTGCCGCATTATATCTTTAATGGGAACCTGAATCGGTTTTGCCCCATCGTTGGTGTCCTCGAAATTTAAATCGGCAACACGCGCTACATAGCTCATAATCAAAGAAATTAAAGAAGAATCATCAGAAAAACAATGAGCAGCGGTAAGGATAAATAACTCGTTAATCAAAGTGCCACCGCACATCCACGATATCCACTGCAGACCAGGCATAGGAGAAACAATACACCCAAGACGAGCTATCCAAGGAAATTCACCTACAAAATTAATTTATTATGTTGATAGCTGCAACAATAATCACGTGTTGAAACAAATACTAATGAACTACATTTATATAATCTTTTTTATAATTAAAAAAATAAGTACTTATTTTAATTATTAAATAATGAATTTTATAATTCTATCATAATCTATTAAAAATGAAATGTATAATAAGTTATATTTATATTTCTTGAGATTAATTTACTGAAAAAAAGTTTGTATTCTTAATTATTTACAAAAGGACGCTGCAACATTATCGCAAGGGAAAAATATAACATTGATAAGAAAATACTCTTCCAAAGTATTTAAAAAATAAAAAAAAACAGATTTAAAGTTTCTATGATAAACTGAAATAAATTTATTTGTAAAAAATTTTGAATTTTGAAAACAATTATTTAATAAGCAATTGAAAAATGTGTTGTAACTTTGAGATAGTATAAATAGATCGAGCATGCCGTGCAAGATATAGCTATACTATATGTCCTCTATGTCTATGAAACTGGCCCTTACTGATTAATCAAATTTAAAAACAAATAATATTCGATTCAATCGGATCTGAAATAATTGGATACCTCATTAATTAAAAATCATAGGGAAAACATTCAATTATCTCTACAAAAACCATCAGACTTTGATTAATCGAAGCAACATCGCCTGTCACTATTTGAATACTTCTCCATAATATAAAAATTATTCATACCTAACACAGCTTCTTTGCCACCAACGATTCTATCTGCCTGCACATTACTGATTCCGCACTGAGGTACAAGATCGGATGCAAAACTGCTTTGATGAAATTCTCGATCGCTTTTCAGTCCGATAGTACTGCCTATAATAATATTAATAATAATAATAATCTTCATTGCTTGGCTTATTGATCTAAAGCCAAAAAACTTTTGATTTACATTAAACTTTTTGATTCTTCACATTCTCATATTCTTCCCAATTTCTCTCATACAACTTCACTGCCTTTTTCTTTCCTTCCTTTCCTTGTTGTCTTTGTTCGTTATAGAAAATATTATAAATAAAAATATTATAAATATTATATATTATATGTAGTAAATAATGCATATCCGCGCACGCGCATGTTTCAAAGTACGCTGTATGCTTCTTAACATTTGCGTCACAATC
The DNA here is from genome assembly GCF_024713525.1 of Acromyrmex echinatior. Lineage (NCBI taxonomy): Eukaryota > Metazoa > Arthropoda > Insecta > Hymenoptera > Formicidae > Acromyrmex > Acromyrmex echinatior. The sequence goes on from NC_141854.1 coordinate 8,363,997, forward strand.
AATGCGTAATCCGATCGTAAATAAACTCATGTTATTAACTGCGGTTTTATGCTGATAATATTGCACGTGAATTAGAGTAAACATATAAATGTAGTTGCAATTTTAGGATACTCTATGTATCGCTTGATTATTGCTTGCATTTGAACCATAATGTTCGCGCGTTCCCAAATATACCCTCTTTCATTTTCGGGATTATAGTGAGTAGAAGTGTTTTAATAGTTTCCTGTGTTAATAATATATATGCGAACGCCACATGGAAAATTAGGAGTTACAGCAGTAATTATGCGTAGTTCACATTAAACTTGTATTGTAGCGGCGGTTATAATGGTGGCTAAATGTCATGAAATTTAAGCTGTACTTTTAAGTTACATAAGTTAAATTTTATTTTATAACATTCCATTAAATAGAATGTATGTGAAACTGAAAAATATATTTGTATATATAAAATGTTACGTTTCACAAAATTTTATGAAATTTAATGTATTTTTCATAAAATTTTATGTAGATTTGCATGAAATTTAATGTACAAGTTCATTACATTATTATCGCAACTTAATTTTCAGTTTTAAATCGTTCCTTACTTTTCAAGTTACATCTTTACCACAAATTTCTCTTATTTAAATTCATTAATTTTTAACAATACATACTATTGAATAAATAAACTGTTTGTGACCGAGATATTTGATTCACTTCGATTATCACAATTTTTAACTTTCTTTTTCATTTATATTATTTACAATTAACTTTTTATAACATTCTCCGATCATCTTTTTCTCAAACATATCCAATAAGCAGAAAATAATTATTACAACGATTGTGTCAATAATATGATGTTTTTTTTTAGTTTTGACATATTGAATTCATTTACGAAAAAAAAATTAAACGAAGAATCTGACTAGAATGGAATTGTAAGTTTTCAAAAAGATTGTAAAAGCATACCTTCAGAAAATGATAATATTAATGCGCACAGCAAACTGACGAATATAATAGTCCTCATTATGTGAATCACTTGTCCAAGTATCCTAAAAATGCAAATGTATTATATTATTTTATTATTTATTAATAGATATATTTATAAATAAGTTATTTGCAGCCTAAAGTAGAATCCATACAAAATATGGATCTTATTTTAGGATACAAAATATCTTCTATCATACATGTTTTATTAAGGAACATAAAAATCTTTTTTTCAAATATAAATAAGAAAATATAAAAAATAAAGAAAGCAATAAAATTCGATTTAAAAAATTAATGGGCGGAGAGAGGCGAGAAGAAAGAATCCAGATTATACCGATAAAAAGATATATCTGTATTCTATTGAAACAAAAATTTGTACCGAACAGTATTTTGATTTAAAATTCGAATAGCTGAAACTTCGTTAAATATTAACAAAATTTAAATAAAAAAATAGGGCTTTTTAAAGCTTAAAAGCTTGCTTACTTTCGAAAGATCATTATGTCTGTTGACTTTCTGCGAGTTTGATCATTTTTACATGTAGAAAACTGGTCAAAATGGGAATTATTCTCTTCTCACTTTTCCAGACAGCACAGAATATTTATGAAAAATTTATTATTATTCGTTTTGTGAAATGTTATATAAATATTTCATACACATTTTATATAAAACATTATTCAAAATATTATTAAAAGATAAACCAAATATTTAATATGTAATATTTAAGATAAATATAAATATTCCTGGTAAGTATTTTTTACTTACTTGTCTTATTAAGTATTTCCATAACTTATCTTATTAAGTATTTACTATAAGATTTACAATAAATATTTCATAATATCTATAAACGTTTATGCTCTATACAATCTAAGATCATAAAAATATTTAAAAATATTTAAAATAAGTTTTATAAATATTTATAAGTATTTTCTAAATATTTTACAAAAAATTTTGTGTGTTGTCTGGGTTGTCTATCAAACAATATATATATATATACTTTATATATATATATATATATATATATATATATATATATATAGTAGTATTATGAATTTTTGTTCCAATATTGTATTAAAAAATTTATATTTTCTTAATGTATATATTGCAGCCTTAATATTAGGTGTTATATATATGTATATTTCATTAAAAAAATATTACATAAAAACATTACATTAAATAAAAAGTTTTTAACAATAAATAAAAATATAAAGTTTTTAATTAAGTGTATCTATCTTTTTTTTTATGGGTTTCGCAAGGCTGCCTGCTCATCGAGCGATGGTTATTACTTATGATCATAAAATTATTAGCTTTTATGGCAAACTTTTTGCTTTAGTAGAGATAAGTTTCTGTTTACAATGTAGGAAATTTTATTACTTCTGACAGGCAAGTATATAAATTATTAATATTTTGAGCTTGAATTTTATCTGTGAGATTCGTCTATTGATTGCCACCAATAATGTAATAAAGACGGCATGGCAAGCAGAGGAAAGTAGAAATTGTTTCGAGTGTCACCTTTTCTTATTATACTATTAAAAAAAATAAACTTTTTAACTCAAAAAAATTTTTCTCCCAATATAAGTAACGAATTATTACTATCACGTACTCACACACGAACAGAACGAAGACTCGGGAAGACAGCGATCGATTAATCAACAAGAGCTGTAACGATGAATTATTCTCGAACTTCTGGATTGTTCCCTTTCGATGCGTTCGTTTTATAACGAACAAAGAAGTAACAATGAGGAATTAATTAACAATCTAATTAACAGATAATATTATATACATTTATTTTTTGTTATCTCTAGCAAAGTGGAAATATTGTAACACAGGAAATGGTCAATAATGAAGTACGTCATAAATTGACCAAAATTTCGCTTTATAATGAACAAATAAATAACAATGAGGAAGTAATCAACAGTTTAATTGACATAATGTCACATTTATTTTTTATTATTCCGAGCAAAATGCAAAGTGGAAACATTATAATACAGGAAATAGTTAATAACGAAGTACGTCATAAATTGAAGAAAATAATTGCGCTAAGATAATTTATTACAACGCAGCAATTTTATTAGAATTAAGTTTTTAAACAATATTTGTTAAAAATTAGACAAATTCGATTTAAGATATTTTATAATTATTTCAAAATCATTTAATTTTTTATTTAAAATTTTATCACGCTAAATGTATAATACAACATACTTTTACACTAAAATTTAGAAATAATTATGTATTTTTATAAACATATTATGGATTAACTTGATTCCTTTATCCAAAATTATATTTCTAAATATTTTAAACATAATACAATTAAAATATTTTTCTCGATTATTAAACAATTTCTTTCCAAATTTAACTTGCAAATATATGTAGCATTAAAATAATTCGCCATATTGTTATTGTTTTGCCGAAATACTATATCGAAATTAATTGCGCAAACAGTTCTTAATATTATTCTACATATTATTAATATTATTATTAATATTCTATATATTATTGATATTTTATATATTTTATGTATTTTGTAAATATATGAAATATATAATTGTAAAAATATTAGAAAATGTTACATATATTTTATATTAAATGTTGTTGTAATAATATTGAAGAGTGATGATTTTTTTGTTTTTTGGAATGGAAGTTTTGGACTGATTTTTGGACGAATTGGCGGAAGCTAAATTAATAATTTAAAATTGTTTACGGGATTTTCTAAAAACAGAAAAATAACAATTATTTGTTATTTTCCATCAAGTCCGGGAAAAGTTAAATTGAAAATAGAGATTTATCATTGAGAGATTACGCTGAACCAATCAATGTTTTTTAAGTTTTGTATTCTTATCTTTAAAATAAAATTATTTGCGTTTATATATTGAAAAGTTTATAGGTATATTGAATAAAATATTAGAAATATCAAAAATATTTTTAGTTCTGTTGTAGTCACGTAATACAGGGTATTCCATTTTAATTGTCCAAAAAAAATAGAGAAGAGACGGAAAAATGTTTTAGACAAATAGTAGTTATACATGGTTTGGGAAGGGAAAAAGAACAGTTTCTCGAAAGAAAAATTTTTAAGTTTGTATAGAAATTATTTTTTAATGGGAGAGAGAGCTTTTAATGGAATTACAATATATACTTTTTACATATATGTAATATGATAAATTGCAAATATTTTTATAATTTATTTTTTCAAGAATTTTCCTTCTGTAATAGTTTGATTTGTAAATTTCGAGACGCTTTGTCTAGTTTTGTATCTCTATTTATTTAATAATAAAAAATATGATTTATGTTATTAGATGCGTTCAGGGATTCAATCCTTGTTTTACATCTCAAAATTAAGAAAAGACAATAACAAATAGCACTAATAGTGTCTAGTCGAACGCACCTAATAATATAACCGTATTTTTTATTATTAAATAAATAGAGATGTATGCTAGACAAAGCGTCCAGAAATTTACAAATTAAATTATTATATATAAAAAAATAAGTTATAAAAGTATTTGTGATTTGTCGTGCAATAGTTTTCCGTGCAAGTAAAATAAGTTCAAAAACTGATCAATTATCTAGATTATAGTTAAATAGCCTTAGTAGATTTTGAAATACAGATAAAATTTAAAAATTGATCAATTATGTTATAGATTACGGTTAATGGTGGACAAGTATTTATATGAGCTAATTTTAAAACTTTATCTATATTTCAAATACAGGGTCTGAGCACAAAAATTGTCGTAACACTTACTTAGAGACTTAAGTTGTAGACGTAAGTAACGTATAAGCTTCTCTTGGAGACACGGCAATAAGTTGTACGTCATACATGAAAGTTTGTGTGTTACTTACGTCTACAATTTAAGTATAAGTAAGTATTATAACAATTCTTGTGCTCAAACTCATAGACCGATCTTCACGCCTTAAGCGAAATAGATCGCTTTTCATTCATTTCTTGATACAGATTTTTCTTCATGTTTTTTTCGATATAGCACCTGTACGGCTCAAATGTCGACATAATAACTTTTCGGAAAAAAATATTTTATATATAATTATATATAATTATATAAAATTATATAATTTTGTATATTTGCATATAAATGGATATATTTTATATATAATTATATATAATTTTATTAGGTGTTGGAATTAATTCGTAGCGTTTTACAAGTGATGGGAAATACTTTCATTAATGTATTTTTTAATGCTCATGTGAAATAAATAACATTCTTTCATTAAAAAACGCTACGAATTAATTCCAACACCTAATATATTAATAGAAATTTATATATATATATACATAATTATATATAATTATACATAATTATATATAAATATATATAATTATATACAATTATATATAAAATTATATATATTTTGATATATATATGTATAATTTTATATAATTATATAAAAAACATTTTTTCCCGGACTATATATATCAGTAATTGACTCCTCCTCTCTTTACTAGTTTATATTTGTGAGAGAATCTTAATGGAAATTTTTTACTGAAATTGTAATGAATAATAACAAAATATTACTGAATTGCATATTAAAATCTGTATCAATTAACACACTTCAGTATTACTTCATTAAGATTTCATTAATAATTTTATATATAAAATATTAAAATTATGAAGAATCCATTTAATAATAAATTTCAAAAATGATAATAGTAAATTTCAAAAATGAAACTCAAAAGTAATAAATTTATGAAAAATTATTCAAATTAGTTGTGGAAACTATCTGTTATAATCTAAAGACTATTAGGATTGTCAAACGAGCGTGCCTCATTATGTACGCATACATATATTTACTGAAAATAATTCAAATACGTAATCCTTACAATTCTATTATTTTGCGAGATTAAAATATTTTACAAAATATTATTAGATTTATTAGTTTCAGGTTTTAAATATTTTTCAAATATTGCTAAAAATATTTCTGAAAATGTTTAAAAAAATACGTCTTTGCTAATTGAATTCTTCAGTAAAAATATTAATCAATTTATTAAATAATAATGTGATGCATGATAAATATCATATATCATATATTGCATCAACGTAAAACTAACAATACTTTATACTATAAAAATAATGTATAACAATTGTAGACAATAAAAGTATTTCATTATATAGATAATTATTAAAGGAAAGTGATCGATGCCATTATATCACTTTAATTTGGACGATATTTTTTAAACAAAAGCTGAAAATAAAATTTTAGAAATATAAATATAAACTAGAAAGTGCCTTCTTTAAATAACATAGTAATATTCATAATATTGTTTGCAATTTTGCAATAATTAAATTTTTCATATTAAAGGTTGTACTTCATCTTATTTTTATTTTTATGTAAAATAAATGTTTAATGTAAAAATGAAAATAAGAGGAACAATAACTTTGATTTTAACAAATGTTATCCAGGTTATGATCTTGAATAATATTCAAGAGGTTTTAGCCGTCGCGTCGGTTGGACACCTTGCATAATACGTGTAATTAATATCGACGGTATTATAACTTTCAAGCTTTATAACTCAAAAAATAATTAATGGAAAAACATTTCATTATAATGAAGAGTATTTGAAATAAGCTACACGAATATGTAATTAAAAATAGGGGGTTCCATTTAAAAAATTCAAAGTAACCTTAAGTCAGGTCAAGGTTGCTTTGAATCTTACAACTTTTGTATGAAATATTTTTTTCCTCAAATCTCGTGATTTCCAAAAATTAGCTGTTTTAATTAAAATGAGACACCCTGTATATGTGTCTGTATTGTTATGAATTATTGTATTATACCATCATGAGCTTCATTCATTCTAATAGTTTAATTTATTCTTTTATGCTTTTCTACAATTAGATCAATTATCAACTAACAGTTATACTCTCACAGAATTCTATAATATTATGATAATATATATGTGTGGTACACTTTTTGTTTTACCTACACGTATTGCGCTCACCAGAGATTTTACGTTTTTTGTAGAGGGCACTACTTCCCAGCAAACGAGATTGAAATGAATTGAAATGGATTCACTTCATTCATTTCATTTTCAGAAATATTGATTCACGAATGTTAAAATGAATGCTTTTCAATCCTGAATGAATTTTTATTCATTTATAAGAATTGCATGGAGCATCTCTATGTCTTTCAATCTAAAAATAATATTAGCTTTTTCTGTGCACACATAATACATTGTGAATACTATTATATTCAATTTTGAATAGGAAATGCAGTTTTTCCAATTGCATTCAATTGAATCTAATTGAATTCAATTGAATCCAATTAAATCCAAAAAAAGTATTTGTTATTTATATATATAAAATACGCAAAAATCGGGAAAAATTTTAATCCATTCTCGTTTGTTGAGTTGCTTATAACAATGACGGTAAATCTACTTTAATCACAAACTTTGATTAATTTATCGACGATTAATTTATTGAATGATGCTTGTATTTATTTTTTATTAAGAATATGATTTTGTATTAAATTAATTTTTTTTTGTTGCTACATAAAAGAGATTAGATTACAGAATTATATTAAAAATTCTGTTTTGTACAATCCCAAGCAGAACAACAAGTCATTATAATATCAAAATGACTTCAAAATGTCATTTATGATTTATTTTAACATCAATTTAACTTCATTTTATTATAATTGATGTTGCTATGACTTGTTATTCTATTTGGGATTTTACCGATTAAATTAATCAATTAAGTTAATCAAATTTAACGTTGAAATCACTTATAACACAAGAATTTTGCATTTTTTAATTTTTTTCAAAAAGCACCGATCTCTACTATATTACACATACCTTTCTTGCAACAAGTTCTGCTTATCTCCACACAAGGAATGAGAAAAGTTAATTTTTAAAAATAACTTATTATCTCGTTACTCGTTACCGAGTGAAAAAGTAACTATATGTATAGTTACCGTTATATATAATTACTGTTCCATTTCTAATGTATTATACCATTTTTTATAAAATAACGATTCGTTACTTTTTCATTACTTTTTTAATGCTGAAATAAGATCAGTCAAAAAATTTTACAGTATAAATTTTTCAAATATAAATTCAAAATATAAAAAGTAACTATACAACTGTAATTTGTTACCGTTATTGACGAGATGTTAAAGGTCTCTGTGTATTCAGATAAATGTGTATCTCTCTGTGTATGTCTCTGTGTATTCGGGTAAATGTTAAACGTTATTTAAGAAAGTCGAAACTGCACATGCATAGTTCGTTCTGGATGTACGGTATTGCAAAAACTTACTGTTAAAAACGGCCAGTCTTACGAAAGTTCGTGTAACTGTTAAAATTTAAATAACTATAAGAATAAGAAATTGATAATATAATAATACTAATTTTATGATTTATTAGTATTAGTTTTGTAAACAAGTATGTACGTTTAAAACTCAATAATATTTAATTGATTTTTATTTAAAACTGTTATTGTAATGTTATCATCCGAATTTGATTATTAAGAGAGAAGATAATTGTACAGAGAAAAAAGTTGTAATTTTGCAGCAAAATATAAAATATTATAGTATTACGTAACATATATACTTATTTATGCAACACTTATATAATAAAAAATCATGAATTTATAATAATTATCCAAATAACATTTATATTAAGAATTGCAAATTTATGTCAATTGTCGATAATGTCATCGTTCTTCAATTATCCCCAGACCTTCCGGCACTAAACTATATTGTGCAGTCAATTTCATTCCGCCTACGTAAGTATATTTTACGACGATTAAAAAATAGTTATTAGCTCTTATTTATACAATTTATTTTTTATTTACGGTTTGCAAACCACTCAGAAAGTCCTACTTCCCCATCCCGTCTGCACTAGGTACAGATAGTGAACCGATCATTGATGACTGAGCTCTCGAACGTGCCGAGAATTCATATCGTTCTCACGCTCAGAGAAGAGGACTGTTACTCATCGTCGTGGTTACATCAACTCCCATGTTAGGGAGGGAGAATGAGATCAACTCCTACAGAACTGATCCTGTGAAGTATGATCTTAAAGTTTCTATCTTACAATAGCCATATTTATAGTAGTAGTGAAGATATTTTAAAAACGAGTAACATATAGTCACCGTTGCCCTCTATCAATGAAATTGAGAAACAACTGACTTATTTGTTTTTGTGAATAGGATTCAAGACTGTTATCATTCTACAGTTCTAAAGTGTAATGCTGTAAGGCGCAGATATCACATTAAACTTCATAACTCTAACTTAAAAAAAAAATTGATTTTTTTTTAAATTAAGATAAGAAATAATTAATATCCTTATATAACAATAAGGATTTTATCATTCTTATTATTATATAGAGATGTTTATTATTTCTTATATAAGGATATTAGTATTTCTCTAGACATTACTGTATATATCTTTTGATGAAATATTTTTTTTAACAAAAACTATTTCTCTTTTTATTTTAAAGTGGGTGTACGGATGTACAAATACTTTATATATTAAACATATGTATATGTATATGAGAGAATTTATTATGATATATCCTAATTTTTTAATTAATTGTATAAATTTTTATTTTTCAGTCAATTAGATAAATTCATTTATATTGAGATGATTTATATTTATATTTATTCATATTGCTTATGTCCTTTTCCCATATAGTAGAACAACAAGATCACAATAACGTCAAAATGACATTAAAATGAATCGAAAATGATTAAAAAATGACTTTTAATGATCATTTTGGAATTATTTTGACATCATTTTGATATCAACTTAATGTTCTGCTTGTGTATCTGAATGATTAATTTAAATTAAGGATCAATTTAAAGTATAAAAGTATTTATCTATAAGTATCTAAAAGTATTTATAAAAAAGTTTTATTTAGTCAGTTTAGCGATTTTTTATGATTGGATTTATATTTCACAAATTACAAAGAAAATGGAAGGTGTGGTTTATTTTATCTATAATATAACAAGAGAGAGGGAAATTGTTCATGCCAAAAATGCAATTTTCAGAATTAATGTAAGAAACAAAAATTAACAAAGAAACAAAAAGTTTTTTTTTAGAAAAAGATATTTATACTAATTGACTCGTGATGAAATCTAGGAAAGTCGTAACTTTTGTATAAACGCCTGGGAAACCTGGCTCAGCGCATTTGAAACCATATGATACTACTCCAACAATATAAAACATTTTTTGATTTCGAGAATCAGGAAACATCATCGGTCCACCACTGTCACCCTGAAAATGATTTTGCATCGTAAGAGGAACGTATTAATAAAATTGTATTTATCCAATAAACACCAATTAAGAGTAATATAACATCAATATTAATTTCACATTCAACATAAGTATTAAAATATAAATTAAGTGTTACATAATATTAGGGATACAAATAAGTTCGTGCGGTTTTTTCTCGAAATTTGGGGCTTTATTGTGAAAAACCGGTTACAATATTTTGTTGAGTCACTTCCAATGATAATGCAAGCTCTTCTTGCGTTTGACATGGATCTTCATCGAGTAATGCCTCTAATTCTGCGTCTTCAAACTTTCTTGGACATCCGGCACGCTCTTGGTCTTCCAAGTCAAAGTCACCACTCTTAAACCGTGCAAACCACTTCTGACACGTTCGCTCAGATAGAGCATGGTCACCATAAACTTCCACTAAAATACGATGACTTTCGGCAGCACTTTTCTTCATATTGAAGTAATGCAGTAAAACTCCCCGCAAAACCACTTTATTTGGTACAAAATTCGACATATTTGACGAAGTAAAAATATTGTTGTTTACAATTCGAACAAATGACACATACTGAACTTAATACTTACTAATGACAGCTATCCAACGCATACTTAGAAATACGGAACGGTGGAATGAAACAGTAGTTACGCCATCTCTTTCAAAACCGCACGAACTTATTTGTACCCCTAATATTTACCTTATTGAGCGTAAAATTATAACATATTGATGTTATGTTACTTTTAGTTGGGGTTTATTTGATTATCTAGCATGCATACAAATTATTAAAAATTGATCTTTCTTTTTTTCCTATTTAAATCTTATTTTTGGAAATTGTTGAATCGCTGCATCATATTTATATATTTATTATATATACAGAGTGTCCTGAGGTAAATTTAAATTCCCAAACATTGGGAGCGTGTAAGAGATCGATAAACTAAGAAAAAAGGTTCTTATTGTTTTTGTAACATTTTGAAGAAAATCACAAACAAGACAAATAATAGTTTTTCATTTTTGTACTTATTTATTACTTAGTCATTCATATTTATTCACATTATCACTTGCAATGCAGATATTGTTCAAAATGTTGATCTCTTGCGGCAATGCACACGTTGCATCTTGCATGAAGTTCGTGTTGTAGCAAAACACTGATCTAGTCAATATAGTAATGACTTGTCGATTCGGCACTCTTCTGTTTGGAAATCAACGTACATACTCTTGCATTGCCTCTGAAGCATTATCGTTGAAATCATAGACAAAATAACATTTTGCTTTGAAAACAATAATATTCCAAAAATTACGTTTTGTCTTTTTTGCAATTTTCTTCAAAACGAAACAAAAACAAGCATATCCCTAAAGGACTTTTTTTCTTAGTTTATTAATTCCTATATACGCTCTCGAAGTTTGGCCATTTAAATTCGGGACACCTTATATATTATACATATTTATATATTAATACGAGTTCTTTCTCACTGTATGTTATTAACATCATTAAATAAATAAATAAATAATGAATGCATGCACATCAGTAAAGATTCGAAAATTGACAGAATTATACAAACTTACAATTGATAGAGTAATTTTACAATAAAAGAATGATGTGGTGTAATAATGAAGAAGGCAACATTTGATTTAAAAATTAAAGAAAGAGAGAGAGAGAGAGAGAAAGAAAAAATTGTTTATTAATTGTTTATCATGATTTTTCTTTTCTCTCACCTGACAAGCATCTTTACCACCTCGAGGAAATCCAGCACATAAAACGCGGTTGTCAATTACCGTTGTCGGAAAATTCTCATAAGCTTTTCTGCATTCTTCCTGTCTACGTACAGGAACTTGTATTTGCAAAAGTCGATTGCTTATTGGTCCATCTGAAAAACAAAAATAGCAATAGCAAACTTTATCGTTTTTCTAGAGTAAAAAAGATTATTTGTATATTTGTCGTTAGATTATAATTAGGCAAGATTTAATTTATCTCACATTACTTACGAAAATAAACTGATCCCCATCCAGCAACGAGAGGATATGTCCTCTCTAAATTTTTATTTCTGATAAAATCGTCTATCGGAAGACAAATGGGATGAAGTAATTCTAAAAGTTTATAAAATATTAATCTGTATTACGAGAAAATATTAATCTATATTACAAGGAAAAAGAATTTATTTCCTAAAGTAATATCTAATTTTGAAAATTACGGTATTCAATAATAAGTATTTATTCGAACATTGCAACAACACAACTATAGACTCCCACGAGGTCGCAACTACGTAGAGCGTGAGCATTCTTTACCAGTCACAGTATAAATACAGCTATGCCAATGTTGATTTTTTTATATTCACACAAAAAAGTTCATATTTAAACCACTCTCGTAATTTAATTTTAAAGTCTTATCGATTTTTATAAATTTAATATACATTTTAATATATTTTATAATTTATATATGAAAGATATGACTAATAATAAGCTTCATAATCTTGTATCTTGATATAACGATGCTTGTATAGCCGAAAGTAATGATTGCAATGACAGATTTGTATATATATAATTAAAGATTTATATATATATATATATAATAATTAAAATTCGAATACTCTTATATATATATATATATATATATATATATATATATATTAGGTGTTGGAATTAATTCGTAGCGTTTTACAAGTGATGGGAAGTACTTTCATTAATGTATTTTTTAATGCTCATGTGAAATAAATAACATTCTTTCATTAAAAACACTACGAATTAATTCCAACACCTAATATATATATATATATATATATATTATATATATATATATTATATATATATATATATATATAGAGTATTCGAATTTTAATTATTTATATAATTCAATAATTTCCAAATTACTGTGATTTCAATCTGCAATGGTGGTAATCACATTCCTCTGTGCAATGAAAAAATTTACCCACTGTACGCCGAGAGAACAGAATTGATACCAATTAAACTAATGCTAATCTCTCACACCAATCAAATTTCTTCATTTAATAAATTTTATATCAATTTTGCTAAATACATAAAGAAACTGTTGCCTTTAAAAAAAAAAACAAAATACAATAGGAAAAAAAGCTTACGCGTAAAGGGTACTTCGTGGGTCGTTTTCAAAACTGCCACATCGTTTGTGTAAGTCTTAGGATTGTACTTGGGATGTATTGTTTTCCTTTCGATGAAATCTTCAAACGGGGTCGCCCCGTCGTTGTTGCTATTTAAATCTAAGTCACCAATACGCACTTTGTACAAATCCGCTCGTCCATAAACGCAATGTCCAGCGGTAAGTACGTGTCGACTGGAAATTAAAGCGCCACCGCAAAGCCATTTTGGAACGTTTGGATTTTTTGAGTTTGTGTATCCAAGAACAGTGATCCAAGGCCAAGCACCTGCAAAATTAATCGATTGAAACGATAAGTGTCAGAACAATACATTATTGATTTTAGCCACCTTTATAATTATTTCTGTAAGTAAATAAATACCAACATTTTAATTATTATACTTAAATTTTAAAATTCTATCAGAATTTATTTTAAATGAAACATATATAGTTATTTATATTTCTTGAAATTAATTTATTGGAAAAAATTTTACTTTCAATTGATTGTGATATAAAAAGACACTTTTTAGTATTTTGACAAGGAAAAATATATATAAAATTGAAATGTTCCTGTAAAGTATTTTAAATATAAAAAACAAATTTTTAATTTTCTATGATAAATTGAAATAAATTTTTTTTTTAATTTAGAATTCTAAAACAGTATTACCAGTTATATGACAAACAATCGGGAAATATGTTGAGACTCTGAATGTTCTCCCACATAATGTAAAAATGATTGTAATGATGATCGTACCTAATCTAGCTGGAATGCCATTAACAATTTTATTTAATGTTGCATTACTGTATCCGCAGTAAGGTGGATACAAAGGACCGTATCGAGTGTTCGTGATTTCTCCATTGCCTTGTAAATCGTTGTCCGTATTTTCATCATCGATGTTGGATGGACAGCAAACTCTAGGATCACTACCTTCAAAGCCGCAAACGGAAGCACGGAGAAAATTGGCTACTTGCGGATTTTGCGGGTCCGATTTCAGAAGATTGAGTAACATCGTACACGATTTGATATTGATGCATATACCGAGTTGTCCTTCCGGATTTTCGCATGTATCTATCAAAATTCGAATTTAAAGAATACATGAACTATAATAATTTGCGATTAGTAAGTTTCTTCGAGATATATCAAAATAATTTGTGTTCCCTTTTTTTAAGTACACAGTGATGTAGCTTCAGAAGAATTTTGGGTTATAACGAAAATTCACAATCGTGATTTTATGAATTATATGCTTAAAAAAATTTCTCATGATATTGCTAAAAGTCGACTGTTTAAATGTTTAATACAAAGATTTTTAGATAGATTTTTAGTATCGACACTAATCACATTCGTTATTGATCAATAGCTTTTATCAAATAAGATTCACGAGATGAGATGTTTGATTTCCTCTGTCTATCTTAGATTCTTATTATAGTCATTCAAATGAAATCTCATCTCAAGAATATATTAGATGAAATATTTAAAATGAAGTTTTGTATTGTAAAATATAGTTACGAAACTAACTGTCCGGACAGCACGCAATATTGATGGTAGTCTCAAGTAGCAAACTGACGTCAAATGACGTAACGTTTTAATGAAATACACAAGTCTTTAATATCAATAGGATGCTATTAAAACGTCGTCTTGCTATTTGAGTTTTTTTAACTGTTATCCAGGTTAAAAATTGTTGCTTTTACATGCATGCATTATGGCATTAATAAATAATTTATATTTATATTTGATAATTAACTGTAAAACTGCAATGATGTTATATGTGCATGGAATCATTTTTAACGTAGGACAATCGTTTAAAGAAATAATTAATATAATGTTGCATTATCCGGATAATTAGTTTTGTGATTGCAGATGATTCAAAAATCATATTTAACTAAACATTTTTATTTTTTAATTTGATAAAATTTAGATTTTGATATCAAATCTTTTTTTATAAATGTTGTATATCATTAGAATTAAATAAATAATAAAAATAGTACTACTTGGGTTTTAAAATAATGAAAATAGAACCACTTGTGGGTTTTATAATTTGCTACAATAGTTTTTTTTTAGATGCACATACTCTTGTAAGAATATTACCACTTATTTATCTTATACATATAATAATGGAATGCATTTATACAAAACAAATGGCAATCGATGTTAAATAGATACATTTGCTGTCAGATATATATACATATATGTACATATTACAAGAAAGAGCGAGAGAGAAAGAAAGAAAGATTAAAAAATGTGAATTCTTCTTCTTCCCTAATTCAACAAAGATAGCATTTATTAGATTTTTTTTATATAAGGATATTAATATAAGTATCTTAAATACGTAATATATTAAAAAATATTTTTTCATCAAGACATTTATTAATTATTATTTACTGTCAAATTGCGATCTTTTTATATTTTAAGAAACTTATTGCATTTATAACAGAATTTAAATGTCAGATTCTTTAAAATTGTTTATTGCATAACTATGATTTCTTTATATAGATCCTCTGATACAATTATATAACTGTTTATTGTATGAAATAAGGCACTTTTTCCGATAAATTATGTCTAATACTTTTTATTTATATTATTTTTATTTATATTAAGTGCTTTACAAACAGCGGTTTTAAAACAATCGCAAACACAAACAAATTATTATATAACCACATCCGCAAATTATTTAATTATGATTCAATCATGTTATATGCAATCAAAATATTTAATTAATTTTGATATTAGAAATAAATAAAATTGTGATGATTACTCATTCATTCATTTTTCTGTATTAATGACTATTTAATTTATAATTAATGTATTATAAACTGTTTCTTAATTAGGTTATAATAAAAAATATAATAATCTTAACAATTTATTATTAATTAGAAATATTTATATATATATATATTTATTATTAATAAAAAATAGTTATACAATGGAATTTTTAAAAAATCGATATTTAAAATTGCGATTTTTAATTTATGATATTTTCTGTTAATCAAGATTTTGATTATATTTAATTAAAACTTCTAGTTTCTTGATAATAACTATTTTATTTTTTTTTCGAAGTACGATTCAACAAAAATGTTTTCTCACTGGAATTTTCAACGTTTATCTAAAGAACGTCAGTTTACGTCATCTTATATACATTTACATTATACAGACCAATCCTAATTGCCATAATTTATAATGATGTTTTTTTTTCAGAAGCATCCGATCGCCAAGAAGAAGATACAGAATGTTGTAACAGTCAACCTTCACCAATAACCAAACATACTTGAAACTCTCGTTTTCTCGATTTGAAGGATCTGGCCTTGGCCGTGTTCGTACAGTTTTACGTCAATACTGTAATTTCTCGATAGTCTATGTAACGGAAAAATAATATAAAAAATTTCATTACACGATAAATTGATATACTATGATATCATTTTATATTAATATCAGCATCACTGTGTAATGATAATATCAGTATTATGTAAGTATTATAATAAGGAAAATTTTGTCTATTCATGTATCTTGTTCTATTGTGTACTTTGTATGTAATGTGTACTTTGTATGTAATGTGTACTTTGCATATTACAAATTTTTTAAATATAAGAATTAATTACAAATTGATATACAAAAAGTATATGTCTAGAAAATTGAACGCATTTTTTGGATGACATTTTGATATATTGGATTTTTCTACAAGAAAAACAAAGCTTGTGACGAGATTGTAATGGAATCTGTGATTTAGAAAAGATGATACAAAACATACCTTGAGAATGCGTCGACGGTATTAATGTACTTAGCAAACCGATGAATACTAATATGATAGTCGACATTATGACTTCGCTTGCCTAGGTATAAATCTATGTCCTGAAAATATAAATGTGTACTACATTATTCCATTATTTGTTAATGAAAAAATGTACAAGTTAATAAAAAAATGTACAAAAAAATTGTTTGCATTCTAAAATAAATTCAATAATTAAATCATTATGTAATGAATATGTTTTGTATTATATTTTACTAAATAGATCATAAAACATTTCCGATTAATAAAAATTAAAATTCCGATAATAAATTATTCCGAAATAAATTAAAAAATCTTAAAAAGTGATTTGTAATTACAATTTTATTATTTCAAAATATTAAAAAAATATACATATATTAAAGATCGACAAATTATTACACTAAATTTATTTTTTTCAGTTATTACAAAAAATGTATATATATATATATAACATAAATTTATAGATGAATATTATGTAGATAAAAACATCACATTCTTTTAGATAATTTTTTAAACGATCCTTTTAAATTGTTGCAATATAATTTCGCTTCCACATTTTGAATTAATTAACATTTTGGATTAATTATTATTAGATAATTAATATTGTACATATATGAACATATAAAAATATTATAAAAATATAAGTCACTCTCAACAGCGCACATAAAATGTACATTTAAACATCGTCAATATATTATGTAAACGTAAAAAAGAATCATACAAAATTTATACACATTTAATTTATGTGTCAGCTAAATAGACTTCTTCGTACTTTTTCTTGCAAAATTAACATATTATTGTCAAGTATAATTTCATAATTACTTATCTACAATGGTAATACGTAAAAATTCCTTTCATATAAGGAAGAAATTGTTCAATTATTTATGCAAAATTTATTTTAAAATATGACATTCAATGTTTTCCACAAAAAAATAAGTGTCTTATTGTACCAAACAAACGTAAAATGATACATAATTCAGAGTGTTTCTTTGATGAGTGCAATTTAATGTATTTACTATGCAAAAATGTATATTTCCGTGTAAAATGTAATTCGAAAATTTCACGAAATCAATTATAAAAATATCATGATTTAACAGTATTTTATAATGTATAAACATTAGTAATATAATGTCAATATATTAAATAATAATTAAGGTATTAAGAAGTAAATAGATAAAAAACTTTCAAGGGGGATTTTTATGGGATTACTTTTTATAGTATTAGATGTTGGAATTAATTCGTAGCGTTTTTTAATGAAAGAATGTTATTTATTTCACATGAGCATTAAAAAATACATTAATGAAAGTACTTTTAAAACTTATAAATACTTTGTAAAACGCTACTAATTAATTCCAACACCTAATATTTTTTGCATGTTTTTTATATACTGTAAAGACAAAAAAGTGTAAATTATAGGTGGAAAATTAATATTGTGGAATAATATAAATACATCCAGTTTTTTTATAATATAAATATATGTATATAATTTATAAGCTTTTTTATTTATTAGGTAATGCAATCAAAATTAATTTATCTGTCTAAGATTATTAATAATTTATAGATATTTACATTTCTAATATTATTAAATCACAAACAATATAATTATAAAACGTTTCTTCTTTTGCAAAATTTTTTAGATGCTACATTTTTAGGTAAAACAACATTATAAATTTTGATGTTAAACTTTTAATAATAAACTTTTAATAATAAACAAACTTATAAAGTTCTTATTAAAACTTATTTGACATTGACTTAAGAAGATTTTGCTATTTATTTTGCGTTTTTAAGTGTGATTTATCAAAATCACTTTTTATCATCTGTTTCTATCGATATTATAAGTTTTGTAAAAAGATTTTTATTAAGAGATACTAATTATTTATATATACTACGTGTTTCTATAATAACATCTGTAATAACATTTGCACATAAATCTTTATGAATAATATTGCTTGTTAAACGTAATTATGATCTAGCCATTGTTAAAATATTGAAAACAATTTCCAACTGTATTTGAAAGTTATATTTAAATATATGATATATGTAAACGCTGAGAAATAAATGTGTGGAGATTTCAATGCCCTATTCCGCACTGTAATTGGCCTGAAAATAAGTTCTGCTTGGGTAATTGCTTGAATGGATGCATAAATGAACCATATCGGATGATGTATTAATAATAGCGAATTTGGATGCATTAGTGCGCATTAATGCATACGAAAACCGTTGTATACTGATTTAATCTGTCAGAGTAAAATGCAAATATTTCGAAATTCGAATTGTAAAAACAAATTTTACTTAACAGCACAATAAAATATATTGAGAATTTCATGATTTAATTTGTTTTTATATTTTTATTAAACACACATTTTTATGTTAATTTGTCTACGATGACAGCTTTAATGTTCACCAATGCGCTCCGAATTCGCTATAAGCTTTTTTTGCAACCTAGCGTGACAACATTGCTGGAGGATTCCTCGACGATTCCGTTTCATGGTCAAAGTTAATTATAAGTTATATATTTCATATCTCGTATTGATAAAATCGCTCTGAATTAAAATGACGTTATGTCAAGGATATCAAATGTATGTAGCATACAAAGACTATAAAATTGATAACTCATTTAATTTTTCGAAATATGTCATAAAAAATAAATTATTAACATTTTGATATAATATATATATAATATCGAAATATCTATAATTTCGAAAAATCACATTTAAATTTAAAATGTTCATGTAAAATTTACTATGCAAAAAAATGTATATTTCGAATTATATATTTTTAAAATAATATATTAAAAATTTTTTAATTTCTTCTAATAAATCCAAAGCAAACTATCAAAGCGATTAAAGAATTCTTCAGTAGAAGACTAAAATCAACTGAATAAATAAACATTACATGACCGTCAAATACATATTATATACAGAAATAGGGCATGATAACAAGTCTGAATGGATTCCGATTGGAATTATTCCATTTTGTTTTCTTTTTAAACACAATAGAAATTTTAATTAATAGTAATAAATAATTTTGACCGGAATCCATTACAAATAATTCGCATAACACGTGGACAGATGTCGAAACAATTCTCGAGAAAAATTGTTTTATATATATATATATATATGAACATATTTTATATATAATTATATATAATTGTATATATAAAATGTCAATTTTTTTATATAATTATATATAATTATATATAAAACATTTTTTTCGGATAATACAACAAAGATGAATCTGTTATCATGAAAGCATTAAAAATGTAATAACCGCAGCAATATAGGAATTTATATATTTGACTCAAGTGTAACAATTATATTGTCTGTCATTAAAAGAGTGATTGACATAACTTTCAATATATCTTTTATATCTTACGATCCGGCAATTATTGACTTGTTGTCTGATACCGCTTTTTCGATTTATTTACACCTTATATTTTTTTGCAACCGCTTTCTGCGATGTTTTAAATCCTTTCGGATGTGCAAAAAAAATTCGAATTTTTTAGCGTACGTGGTATTCATCATTGTCGCCCTCTAATAAAGTGGAATAATTAAAAGTGCTTTTCATTTAACACAAATCGATACAAGAATCGTTCTATCTTCGTATTTCACTAAATGTCAAAAAAGATAAAATGATGTTTGTGTTTATCATAAAATAAAAAGCATTCTAAGATTCGATTGCGCCAACGTTATTTTGACTTTAAGTGAGACTTAAAACTCTCACTTTCTTTCTCTTTAAAATCAAAAGAGAGGGAGAGATAGAATTTTAAGCCTCACTTAAAATAATGGTGCAACCGATCCCAAGACTCTTTACATAATGCGTCATAGGGGAAGAACCTACTGTTCGTTCAAAATCATTTAAGAAGCGTTACTTTTATCAAAAAAATTTTTGAAACGTAACGATTTTTAAATAAAATTTTACCCGCTTTTATTAAACAGACTGTGCTGTAAAATTAATGGAAAGTATATCTCAAAGATGTCGATAATAATCAACAACAGCAGACAACTTATTAATACAAGATTATTGTAATACTAATTGTGCAGTAGTATTATATGTATATGTAATTTTTTTCTTTTTTTACAATAAATAGTTTAAAAATTTTCAGTCACACTCTTATTGAACAGATTGTATTATCACATATAGATTAGAAACTATCTCGTCCAACTTAGTTTTCTTTTATATACCTATGTAAACGTCAGCAACTTTCCTGAGATTCTTACAATTTTTAGGAAATATTTTAGCACACTCTCACAACACATCATAATTTATAATATACCAACATTTGAAATTGAAAGAGATTATAAAACTGATGTAATTTCAATATCATTAAATGTCTCGCTGATGCAAACAGACATTAACAAAGACAGTCTCCACTTATGGCAATAGAAAAAAATTAATAATTACTATTTATTCATTAATCATTAATAACTGATGAAAGATTCTAAAACTATGATATTATAAGTTTTCATTGGAATTAATAAGTACGGATCTTGATTTTTCTTTAGGACAGAAGCAAATCAACTTTGTTATTACTCACTAAATAATTGCGTTATTATTCATACACGCACGGAAATCTTTTTATTATGGAAAAGAAGACCCAAGAAGATATCAGCGACTGCTAGAGCGACGAAAGTTCTAACAACAAACACCGTTCACGGACTACTGAATTGCTCCCCTCTGACGCATTCGCTTTATAATGGACGGAGAAGCACACAGTCACCAGTCCTTATAGATTGGGATTTAATTGTATGCGTGTTAAAACAATATATATATTCCACATATTTACTCACGCAAATATCATATAATCATGTGAGTTACCTAAAAACCATAAAAACATATTGTATGTAATATTGGCATGCCGATTAGTCAAGGAAATCAAATATAAAAAAAAATCAATTCAAATAATAAAATAACGAATCTCATTATTGGTAATCGCATAATACGGATTTTAATATGATTTTTATCAAAATATAATTTGTATTGTTTATACAGTAGAAAGAACAAGAAAAATAGATGCTTTTAAACAATTTACGTCTAATGGCAAAAATTAAAGAGTATATAGTCATAAGAAGGACATACTTTAGTAGTTAAGTAGGTACACAGTTGGAAAAAATGTGTTGAACTTAAATCGCATGTCCCAAATGATCAAATTTTCGGATTAATATAACACAAAATGAATATGAAGCTGTATAAACGATTATTAAAAAAGACAGATTTTATAAAAATACGATTAAAAAATATATTTTTACCGGTTTCATTACAAAAACTGGGCGATATTACCAAGTTTTGTAAATAAACCGTAGAAGCATATTTGCTTAAGAAAATTAACATTTATGATGTGTTAAATTAACATATTTCATTTGTCTTAGAATTTACGTTTTAAAACACATTATTTTTATGTTACTTATTCATAAATTGTGTCATTTTAATATTAAGAAATATTGAATATCAATTTTACAAAAAATCTTTAAATAATCATATTACATAATCATATTATGTTAAATTAACACTCGATATGTTGAAAAATTCAATACAAACATGAATGGACCATTTCCAACACAAACGCATAAATTTTTTTACTATGTGTATATATATATATATATATATATATATGTATATATATATATAAATAAAAATTATTTATTTCAAATAAATAAAGAAATATGAGGGATTTAGTACAAAAAATATAATTTTATTATAATTATATAATTATAAAACAAGTTATTATAAACTTTTTTTATTTTTTCTTGATAAAGTCGGTACTCGTAAATTTAATTTAGTATATTTTACTAATTATAGAGCATGGAAGAAATTGCAGCAGGAAATCCTGTAAAAATTCTTTTTGTTTACACGTTATGGGCGTTATTTTGAAGAAGTATGACGTAACTACTTAAACATATTTTCCATTATAATTATCAGAGTGACTATAATATATATCTCAAATAAATTTGATTAAATATTTAGAAAAACCAGATTTAAAAAAAAATGTGATTAAAGTGAAAAAGAGTTATAAAACGTAAATATATATCATATTAGTCTTATTACATAATGTGTGATTCCACGTATTTAATAATTATACTGATAGTAAAAAAAAACGATCAATATCACATCTTTTGTATAGAAGAATATAATAGACATGGGTAACTCACTTCATATTGAATTCCTAATAAATAACAGAATGATAAGAATAATAAAATCTTTATTAATAAGTAACGAGTCTTCAATCAATAGGCGATAATAAGAAAATAACAATTAATTATAATAAGCTTCCATCTGATAATGTATAATTAATACACAAAACAGGAAAATTAATCGATGTAAAAACATCTGTTAATAAACATATTAAGAAACATTTATTTGGAAAAGATAAAAATGTATCATGATATATTGCTATACGCTTGAATAAAAATAAAATTACCAATGACCTCCATCATTCTAGAAATGTTTTAATAACTATAAATTTAGAAAATATTTTTTTTAATACTTTTATGAATATAAAATAACAAATATTTAGATCAAAAATATAAAGTTTAATTTAAAAATATGCAATTGCATTTTATAATTGAATTACACAAATAGAAAACTTATTAAGTATATCATATATAAATATTGTAGAAAATTACGAATTTTTCGTAATCGGCAGCAAAAGACAACACAAAATATGAAATGTTTATCCAGGCTGAAAACTATTAACTGTTATGTCATAAATTCAATATAATAATTTATATAAATTTACATACTGCTATTTACCATAAAAGTTAAGTTTGAGTTAACTTTATGTTTATGACATAAACATATATATATGTATATTGATAAAAACACAATGATTTCAATTAATTTTTTGGTTTACAATGACTTACCGGATACATGTAACTTATATATATAAACAAAAATATTAATTAAAATCATTGTGTTTTTACCAATTACTACACCTATTGCGTTTGCGGAGTAAACATCCATTATGCATCATTATTGCTATAAAAACGCGCTCCTTTCAGTTTTCCCAAATTGAGTCCCAAATTGACGAAACATTGGAACTCCCAATGTTTCATCACAATTGTAATCATCATATGACGTCGGGTTATCTCTTCTTTCCCGCGCGCTTATATTTGCAGAATCGCGCGAATACATGTTCATTTGCTGATTTTTATTAATTTCTCAGTAATTATTGTAAATATCGCAAAATAAGATATATTTTTTAAATTCAATTATTACTATCTATTTCCTTCTATCTGTCACATTAAACATCCTATAACGAGAGAATGACCTCGGATCAGAAAACTCGTCCGTTTTGCGCAGTGCAGCATACTTAGTATAGCGTTGTACAGAGTTACATTGCCTGCAATGCGCAAACCGAGGTCATTCTCTCGTTTAACAGAATATATGTATGACCATCAATATAAATTGCCAATTATTGAAATTAATATTAGGTGTAGTAAAAAGAAATCCATTATTTTTGCAATAGATGGCTTTAGTAATCTGTATCTCGTCTACGCGTGATGTAGATTACTAAAGCCATCTATTGGAAAAATAATGGATTTCTTTTTACACCTAATATAATAAGTCATAATAATTCATTAATTGTAACGTAATATCACAATTAGTAGATTATTTAAGGATTACACAATTAGTAGATTATTTTTTACATTATATATTGCGTAAGCTTGCAGTAAACATCGGAATATAGCCATATAATTCATAAAGGCTGGACGAATTATACTCACAATTAGTGGTATTGAATTTTAAACATTTTTGAATATATCCTTTTTATTAACCAGAAGAAAAATATTTCTCGTTGCCATGTTTACACTTAAATAATATTATATAAAGTAAAATAATTTTATTTATTATATATAACAGAAAGATTTACATACATATTTATACTCGTCATACAGAAGCATAACGAAAGACTGCATTTTTACCGAAGAAAAGAATCTACAAACACAAAGATTAAATATCTGTAACAATCCCATTGCTCGATATGAATCATCAAGGGAAATCATATCGCCACTAGTAGATTACCATGAAAATAAGTTTTTCCCACGATATTACTTTCTCAATGCTAATTCGGTAAGCGCGAAACTGTCTTTCTGGGACTTCACGTTTCGGAAACGACCTTGAGATACTGTTCGTACGTATCACATGAATTTATCCATATGACGCATAATCATGTTTAATGATTTCACGTATCTTTGATGATCACCTACATACGATTCCGAGTACGCGGTGATTTACCGGTTATAAAAGAGCAGTGATCGATCTGATCTCACATTTGTGTACACGATAATCTTATGTACACAATAATAATACAAATTGATATCCGGTGTCATTGTAAACGAAAACATTAATTGAAATCATTGTGTTTTTTACCAATTACGACTTACTATATACCTATTGTGTTGGAGTACACGTTCCATCCATTCGCTTACTATAGAAACATGCTCTTTTTAGTTTCAAATTGTGACGAAACATTTTATATGTTATTCAAGTATCACGAGTCTCTTTTGTATTATTTAATAATTAATTCACTAATCAAATAATTTTCAGTGGTTTTAATTAAACAAAGCAATAATTTTTTAAGGATCATGTATTTTGTATAACGTTTACTCTAGCGTTGCAACAGTAAGTTAATATCTTGCATTATCATTCCTATTTTATTATATATATATACAGTATAAATTCCTATTATTTATACGAAAGTATATAAAATTATTTTCCAATATATATATATATATACACATACATTTTGTAATTATAATTATATATATAGAGGTACATATATGTATATATCCATTTGCTCTTATTTCGTAAAATAAGAAGTCGAGACGAATTATAACTACCTACTTGATTGTATATGGCAAATATATCTTTTCTTCTATTCTTACAATCCTTGAAACAGGATGCATTACATATCACCTTCGAAATATTAATTTAATAGTTAAAACTTTTACTAATATACTCGATTAAACAATCATTAAAATTTGTTGTATAAAATAAAACGATCGTTAAAGAGACACTCTCCCATGTTCCATAATAACTGAATCGTGATAGTATTGATATATGGCAGTGTAAAAATGTTTCCGCGATAACAATCGTTCATCAATAATGAAATAATTATACGAGATCGTTATTATACGTTCAGACGATAAAATTTATAATCTGTAGCAGAAATATAGATCTTCACCAAACTTGGACTTCATAAAAATCTTTGATAATAATACATAATACTTCCCTCTTCGTAATTCATTTCTTTTAATATCAAACCAGCAACGGTTAATTCTGTAAGTATGATATATGTTCATTTTTACGTGTTGTACCTATTGTATATTATATATTATATATGTTTTTATCGTACATTAACAAAATAAAATTATTCACGTCACAGTATTAACTTGAATACCATGTGTGTGTATGCATAAAGGTACTAATGTGGTAAAAGTAGTCTTTACCACGGATCATTATAATGGTAGTATTATTTTGATTCTATTATGTAATAGAACATATGTACAAGAGTGACAATATATGTAAGGCCTGACGATACAGTGACTTTTTTTCATAGTTTTTATAGGTGCAATGGCGATTACCTTTAATTTAAAATTGCTTAATCATTCTATAGATCAGATATTTCAGTTTACGCTTATAACTTAGGCTAAGTCTTTGGCTTAGCATCGGTAATAGTAATCGAAGTAATTCAGTATAAATTTATAATTGAACTTAAGCCTGTCATATCATTTTCAGTATTATTTCAATTGAAGCTACGTTCAATTAGAAGAATGTCTATACAAAAAGAGAAGTAACATAATGTATTGATAGATACAATAATAAAAGTAATTTAAAAAATGCACGATATTTTCACTTGGAGAATAATCAATAGCAATCTGCAACAAATGCAAATTAATATTTTTCCAATATACAGATCATAATACTATTATTCAGAATTTAAAATAGGGCCTAATACTTGTATATATTAATATAAAGGACAAAATTAGAACAAAACTATTCTTCAAATTATCGCTAGTATAACATGTAAAATACTAGAATTTTGTTAAGATCACAATTTTAATACAAGCATTACAAAAATTTACATACAATCAATGCAATATTTACAATAGAAATTCCAATACATTCTCATAAGTTCAAATATACTGAATATATATAATTTTTTATATGTATATATTATCTTGTATACCAGAAGTTATATCAATATAGAATTAAATTGAGTTGTTCTGTGTATATATTTTAAAAATATTACATATTTTAACATATGTAATATATCTCCATAAATTATATAAAGAATGTAGAATGTTTTCATATAGATTTCGTTTTATGTATTTATAAACAAAGACACAAAAATAAAATATTAATAAACAATTAGTTGATAAAACAATTTAGTATTTATCATTATCAAAACGCATAAAATAAACCACAGTTAGAAATATTAAAATTGAACAATGACAATTCTTTTCGTCTTCTTGAGGAACTCAGCTGATGCTTTGTTATTTTGATTATCCATATCATTTTTACACTATTCTGTAATAGTAGTAGTAATCCAGTATATTTTTCCTGGATCGACTATCTTGAAATATTTGATATCATATACATATGTTACCTGATTACATTTCAAAAAGAGGCAGATATGGGAAACCTTAAACTATTGTTCCGAAGTAGTAAATTCTTTATGGAGAAATGTTTCGATATCCACTCGACATATAGGACAACGTTTATTGGTGCATAACCATCGATCAACGCAATCAATATGAAATAAATGCATACATGGAAGCCTCCTGAGTAAAAAAAATAAATTATAATTTATAATGTCTTATCTAGAAAAATACAAAAAATTCAAAAAAGTTGGAACTAAAATTCTTACCTGACACGTTCGCAATCTTCAAATTCAGATAAACATATTGTACATTTCTCAATAGCATCTTCGCCATTTTCTACTTTTTTAACCTATAAATAGATACACATAATTAATATAATATATATTGTAATAAAACTGCTTAGATAATTCATATATAACGATATCAAAAGGTTTTATTTAAATTTCAATCCTTACCCGTTTATATTTGTGAGGGAATGTATGGCTTTCAATGGACTCTTGTGTAGCCCCACAACTTATATGAGCCATACGTCGCAAGTCAACAATGCGCATATAATTGTCCAGTCGTGACATATGACGTGCTCCTTGCAATACAAATTCTGACATACCCGGTGTAAAGGGCAAACCTATCTGGTGTGCTCCAGATCCTTGCTATATATGTTAAAATAATATGAAACAATATTTGAAAAGTAACAGTGTAACATATACTTAACAATATAAAGAGAAAACAAACCATATGGGGATGGAAACTAATGTGAACGTGATGCATGCGTTGCGACGGCCGTTGATGTGGATCATAATGATACATATGATGATGTACATGTTGATGTATTGGTTGATGTAACGATGGTAACATTAGCGAAGACATTGAATCAACTGGTTGATTATTCAATGGATTTACCTGTGGATACATATAATAATAAGAAAATTACATAATAATGTAATAAGAAAATAATATAAAATATTGTATTGAATATATATATTGCATGAGTTGTTAGATTACGATTATAGGCAGCACAGGACATGGTCCTCTATAGAAACTAGATGGCCCTCGAGCTTCAGGATGACTGTAAACAGTCGGTTGCTGCGGCGGCGGTAAAATAGGAGGTGGGAGATAATTTTCTGTATACGCTGTATTATCCGTTCCATTATTGCATCGAGTATTTGGGGGACTACTGTTTCCTCCCTCTCCACAAGTATGTTGAGTTGATGAATGCACATGAGCGTTACATGGTCCCGCACTATATAATAATAAAGTTCAATTTAGTAAATTAAAGTGCATTTTTGTTTATAATAAAATATCATGTAATAAAATATATTAATATACTAACGTGTGATGTGACGAAGATCTGTGGTAAAGTCTTCGTCTATGTACTTCTTGCATACGTTGTTGATTCATCCATAATCTTTGTTGCATAGGATGCATTCGTGGTCTTACTTGTACTACTTCTGTAGCTGCATCTGTTTATAATAATAATAATAATAATAATAATAATAATAATAACAAAGTTTATTTCTGTTTTCCCATAATTTTATAATATATTATAATAACTTTATATTCTAATTAAATGCCATTTTTTAATTGCTAAACAAATTTCTAAATATAGAAAAGACATACCTCCTATAGATGAATAACTTGTATGAACAGGCAATCTGTGATTGTGATACGTGCCTATGTTATGCAGATGATTCCAATAATCTGGTGATCCATGCATACAGTGGGTATTATTTCTAAACAAAATTTTACAATATAAATAATGTAATAAAAGTGAAAAAATAATTGTAATATGATAAAGACAATTGTATTTAAGAATGTGTAGTGCTTACCTATGACTAAAATCTGTTGACCATGGATTAACTACAGGATTTGTTGGTGTAGATGATGTATGTTCTTCATCAGATTCTACAGTTAAGTCGACTACGGTGACTGTACGATTATCTTCATTTGTATTTTCTAATGAGTTCTATATTATAGAAAATATGTTCTTTTAAATAAAGGTTTCATAATATCTACATTAACAATTTTCCAGCAATATTTTATTTTTTTTCTCACTTTTGTATATTTCGTCGTTGTGATCCTATTTCAATATTATTTGTGTACTATTAATTTTTTCAATATAGAAGATTATAATATAAAGATTTTTTAAATAGCAGTCAATATCTTTGATATATTACATAGTTGATAGAGGCCATAGCAGTAATATTCTGTTTTAACTAAAGTAATTTTTATAAATAAAAGCTACATCTATAGATTTTTTTATAAACATACAAAAAGTCTCTCTTTCTCTATGATCATTTTTCATACCAAAAAGATTATAAATATAATCTACATAACTAATCATATATTACTAGCACATTAATATTCTTACTGTATTATTTTTATATTGAAAAATATTCACATACCTTGGTATTATGGTTGACAGTTCCAAGTACTTCAACTGAGCCATCCTCATCATCACTATCACTGCTGGAGGACCAATCTAACTGCAAATCTGGTGCCGATGGTGCATCATCACTTTCTGTTATAAGATTGACAAGTTAATAATCATTGATTTATATAAATCTTAATATATTATAAATGCTATAAAACAACATACGAGATGAACGTATTTCTTCAGGAGTTATCACATTTGATATAACTGAATGATACAAACTATTAGACTCATTGGCATTATTACTTCCTAAATTTTGTAAAACATCTGCATTTTCTGTTGATCTTGTTATACTGCAAAGTAATAATTTATTTAAATTACATAATAAACAACAGATATAAATATTAATAAATCAGATAAATACTTGTTTGAAATAGAATGATCTGACAATCTAGATGGTCCTGCTATACTCAAACTATCTGGCTGTTGACCACTCAATAATTTTTGCTCGTCGCTCTTTTTAGTTTTATGCTTAACTGTCAAATCACGATCGTGCAAAATTCTTTTTCTTCTATAATTATCACACACTCTCTCCTCGCATGAATTATTCAATTGTCGAGTTGGAGGATCTTTTTTAGAATTTCTTTCTTGTCTATTTTGGCACATGTTGCAATTCAAGAGATCAGATTGCCAATATTCCTGCGAATCACCAGTTGCATCTTGTTGTGATAAATAATTTCCATAAACAAAATTATTTTCGGAAGCAGTAGGATGAGTTGAATTTGTATAAGGACCTATAGCTGTTACATCTGACTCTTCAATATCGCTTTCTGCAAATAAATGCTCATACTCCATTTCATTACCTGTAAGTGAGATATGTTCCATTCATGTATTATGTCTTAATACAAAATCTGTACATGAAAAATAATTTATGTACAGACTGATGAAGAAACTGTCAAGTTTCTTGTATATACCTGAAGGAAACCGAGGTTGCGGAGAGGGATCAACTGTCGATGTGAATGCCGTATCAAATATATCAGCCAACGACGTAGAGTTAGCTTCTACAGATGCGGCTGTGGATTCTCCTTGAAACAGCTCACTTTGCTCTTCAGGTTTGCCCTTGTGCCAGACATTTTCCGAGCTTGTGCTCTCCTCCATCCTACTTCTATTTTATGCCACAATACAACGCATTAGGCACAGGATTAGCCTCGAATACATTCAGTTGCATAATATTAAGGCTGGAATATTCGCGGAATCGAAATAATCGACTCTGTACCAAGATAGAATAGTATACGCAAAATTAAAAATAAAAATAATTTTTTTTCGGATCTAGAACAATGATAATCCACGTTGAAGCGCGGCCCTGACGTTGAAGGTTTTTTTCCGTTCGTCGACAATGTTTGTACGTTACGCACGACTTTTCCGGGAATCGTATCGAATTACAGGCAAGAAAAGCCTGGCTCGGGTACGGTTGGGGACGAAGAAAAGTATCGGTCTACTTCCGGGATCTTGCTGTTTCACATTCACGCGATAAAATCTCGGATCGATAGCGCAATGGAATAATTCGTAGTGCGCTGAAAGTGCATTTACCTTGTAATTCCTTCGACGCTCCCGTCAAGTGATAAGCGTATCTTCTCACCACGTCATTTTTATCAGATTTAATTTTCGTGATACCGCCGTCGCCTGTATCATCGCTTTGTATACGCGCCGATATTACCTTCGTAACCGGAATACTGCGAATTTGATTGAATTGCGATCCATGTAAAAACGTGGATATAATTAAATTCTTATGTCAGTAATAATGATAATGAAATCGAAAAGAATTTATGTAGACTGGCGTAGACAGTCTCTTAAACGACGTACATCTGGCAACGGCGGTACCATCAATTGTGCCTCTTGTCAACTACGGCTTGCTTTCATCAGAACATTCCAGAAGTCCTGCTGATCATATAGCACGCTACCTTTCCGGCATCTTTATAAATCCCGATCCATGATGTAATGCCTCCGGCATATCGCATAGCACGTTGTTCGTCGCGCGCGACACGCAATATCCAATGAGACTATACCTTTAGAATGAAAACATCGGTAAAAGCTGTACACTCAACAACGCGGAACGAGAGCGAAACCAATCACAAACGTTCTGCACCAATTACAGTTGGTGTGGAACACTTGTGATTGGTTCTGCCACCGACGAGATACTAAAGACCGACATCCTTACGGGAGTTCGCGTCCTTGAGAATATTGAAGTGATTAAGAGTTAAAAACTGATAATATTCTATTAATTTTATGATTTATTAGTTTAGTAGATGTATTTATGCATTTAGAACTCAATAATATTCGATTTTTCTTTAAAATTGTGGTTTCAGTATTATCGTCAAAGTTTGATTATTAACAGAGATGATAACTGCAGACAAAAAAATTGTAATTTTTCTGCAATATATAGGATATTATAGCTTTACAAATATGCATATTTGTGGAACATTTATATAATAAAAAATGAATTTAATAATGCATAAGCTAAATATTTATGTTAATAATAGCGAATGTATATCAATTGTTGATAATATTAACGTTCTTCAATTACCTTCGAACCCTCCGGGTCCTTTTTACCGCCGAAAATTTGCCCAGGGTTGATGATTTTTAATAATATCTCGTCGGTGGTTCTGCTCTTGTTCCGCATTAGGGGCTCCGCACAATAAAAGGAATAGGGAACAGAGAACAGAGAAAAGAATTTTAACCTATCAGAAATCATGTATTGTGGAATACGCAGTTTTTGATAGGTTGAAATTCTTAAGATTTAAATTCAATAGGCACAGGGAACAGGGAATAACAAGCTGTCCAATCAGAATTCTGGGATATAATATCGAATTTACACACCAGAGCTCTGATTGGACGGCTCGTTATTCACTGTTGCCAGTGCCTATTGTGTTTAAGCTTTTATTCTCTGTTCTCTGTTCCCTATTTCCTTTATTGTGTGGAGTCCTTACGCTATTCCGCTTGCACCCTTAGCATATTATGTTCAAATATTTATTAAAAAAATATTATAATATAAAAATTGATGAAATGTTTAATTATATAATATGGATATATAATGAATATATAATGTATATATTATATATTCATTATATATCCATATTATATATTCGGCCGAGTAATGGACAATTAATGGACAAATTAAAAATTTGCCAGTAGAACAAATGCGACACGTTTGTAACCAATAAGATGTTAGCGCTCGAAGCACGATTCTCGAATTAACACTTTCGCAAGTTCGTGGCACAATCGGGCGAACTTCGCGCGGTATCTCCCGTCTGTGTCTTTTCCTGGACTTGACCTTCTTGTTAGATTGTAGTGACTAGTACTTTCAATGGTGTTTCGGTGTTAATTCAATTTTGAGCATTGCCTCCTCAGCAGAAAGGACGAACTAAAAGATGGCTGTGGCTGCTAGGTCATTTTCAAAATTCGCTGGTGGGTCTTCGCAGCGTATTCTCGTACGTCCCATAATGTCCTCGCGTTGCATCGTCTTCAATGTTCTCTTTGACTTTTGTACATTTTAACGACAATACTCTCGAGAT
Organism: Acromyrmex echinatior; assembly: GCF_024713525.1. NCBI lineage: Eukaryota > Metazoa > Arthropoda > Insecta > Hymenoptera > Formicidae > Acromyrmex > Acromyrmex echinatior. The sequence goes on from NC_141854.1 coordinate 8,397,579, forward strand.
TTTTTCTCCCTCTGATTACGCCATGCGCAGCCTATGAACAGACTAAAAATAATTCTGACAGCTCGCATTTATGATAACATTTTATTATATAAGGGAAGACATAATTACGACTGAATCGCGCCTTATCGGGAAATGCGTATTTTACTAATTAGGAACGACCTATAAACTCATATGCAAAGCAATTGGATGATTTGTTCTCACAGTAATGCTCTCGACCCTTCCCCTGTGATGATAACTCACACATAGCTAGAGTTAGCGATCCTCCTTTTCTTTCATATGCTTTAATTTTTTCTTTATTTTTCTCACAGAAAATTGCTTGTTTTATATAAATATCTTTTGTTTGTTATTTTATGTCAGTATAAATGTCAAATTACACTATTTATTGGATAATCTGTAAGCAAGTGAACTTTGACCTAGAAATTTTGTTGTCAAGACGCTAAAAGATAACACCTTTTTATTTTTAATTTGTATATAGTATTGTTAAATATATATTTTTGTACATGATTTTTTACTTTAATTTACATATTGATATTAAAATCTATATGATGTCATACTTATGACATTTTTAGTTAATAAATATATTCTAGTTATTCTTTCTTTTCATGTATTTTCATGTTATTGTATTGGATTTCAATATATATTTATTATAATGTTCTTATAATGTTTCAGTCAAGAACTGTGGAAATTTATTACGTTCTCAGGTGAGATTTAATTATACAGAAACTAGGAAGAATTTAAAAATCGATGCAAATACCAAAGTGATGTGTCAAGGTTTTACTGGAAAGCAAGGGACTTTCCATTGTCAGCAAGCACTTGATTATGGTACAAAGATAGTAGGTGGAGTTAGTCCTAAGAAGGCTGGAATAGAACATCTTGGTAAACCAGTATATAAAACTGTTAAGGAGGTAATATTACTCTTTTACAACATTTATTTATTTATCTGTTATGATATTTAAATTATCTGTGGTATTTTATAGGCAAAAGAAGCAACTGCGGCTACTGCGACAGTCATTTATGTTCCTCCTCCTGCTGCAGCATCAGCTATTATGGAAGCAATTGATGCAGAAATGCCATTAATTGTTTGTATTACGGAAGGTATTCCTCAACATGATATGGTCAAAGTAAAAAGACGATTACTTGAACAAAATAAGTCACGTTTAATTGGCCCAAACTGCCCTGGAATAATAGCACCTGAACAGGTATAGAAATAATTTTAGACAAATTACCAAGGTTGAATAGTAACTATGAAATATATTAAAAGTTAATAACTTTTAACTTAGTTAATTTTAAATACATTAATTTTTAACTTAATTTAATTACTTTTAAACTTTAATTTATTAATTTTTTTAAATTAAATATTTTTCTATCTTTTTTAATGCTAATATTTTTTTTCTATAAAATCTTAAACATTAAACATTAAACAGAGAATCAATTTAGAAAAAGTTCAATAATTTTCAATGATGAGACTATAATAAAAGTCACACATCATATGATAGCCAATTTTTATTGACTCGATAGATTTTGTCAATTCTCGCTTATATTTGAATCACACTAATTTTAGGTATATCATAAACGTTATATTTCAGCAACATAAATATGAAATGAGCCTTAGATGAAGAATTGTTGTAGAACAGTGTTGCGTGCATCCACCCATTTTCTAAATTTTTATGTATATTTTTTGTAACGAATATCTAGTCGTAGTCGTAAACATGCATGAACAGTCGTTTCAGAAATTAAAGAAACTTAGATAAAGATTAAAGAAAGAGAAATAATGCAAACATATATCCTTCTCTCTTGCAAGATTTTGACAAAACACCTTATGGTGTGACTCTTATTATATATAAGTAATTTACATGTGGATGTAAAATTAAATTTGCCTAATCTATATTTGTAAAGGTTATTTAAAGTAATCTTATTTTAAGAAAAATTAGAACATTCTGATCTCAAAAATAATTTTTTTCAAAATTAACTTTTTTTAACTTAAGCTAATTTAACCTTAATTTAACTTTTATTAATTCTTTATTCCTTCAACTTTCAATTTAATTTTACAAGCCATTAACTTTAATTATATTATAACTTAATTTAAAAAAAAACTTACCAACCCTGCAAATTATAAATTTATTGATGAATGAAATACAATTCTTTCTTTCTTATGTGATATTTTGTATAGTGTAAAATTGGTATTATGCCTGGTCATATACATCAAAAAGGAAAGATTGGTATTGTTTCGAGATCTGGAACCCTAACTTACGAGGCTGTGAATCAAACTACACTTGTAAGCACATTTAAAATATTGTAAACTACTCTACTTAAAGTCTACTTAAAAAATTGTATGTTTATAAAATTGTATGTTTATAATATGTTAATATTTTCTTTGAAGACGGGACTTGGGCAAACACTATGTGTTGGTATTGGTGGTGATCCATTCAATGGTACTGATTTCATCGATTGTTTAGATGTATTTCTTACCGATCCAGATTGCTGTGGTATTATAATGATAGGAGAGATCGGTGGCAGTGCAGAGGAATTTGCAGCAGAGTATCTCATCGAAAAGAATACTGTTGGTTCTTGTTCAAAATTATTGATACTCAAATCCCACATATACAGTTTAACCTAATCTAATCCTATCTTACCTTCGTCTTAGAAATTCTATCATAGGATTAATATGTTATATTTTACTCACTAAGTACATATTATATTATAGGGTCCAACAGCTAAGCCAGTGGTATCGTTTATCGCTGGTCTTACAGCACCACCTGGACGAAGAATGGGACATGCTGGTGCTATAATCTCAGGAGGAAAGGGTGGCGCACAAGATAAAATTGATGCACTCGAAAAAGTGAGTTAAAATTTCTGTTCATAAAGTGTAATATTAACAATATATGAGCGCACACACACACATACCATTTATGTTCATATATTGTTAATATTATACTTTAAATAATTTTTGGAATTAAGTAATATATACATGGATTCTGTTATTAGGCTGGTGTAATAGTAACAAGGAGTCCTGCACAAATGGGTAATGAACTTCTAAAAGAAATGACACGGCTTGGCTTAATTAATTAAATCACACACTACTATAATTCTGTGTAGTTTCCTTCATATCCGTGTAAAATGTCTTCGTGAAAAATAAATTGAAAGTATACCATACAGCAATAACTCACAGAACATAGTAGTGTATTAGAGTATAAAAAATTATTTCACTTGCTAATATTGCATTAATTATTCTCAATGACATAGAACATTGATTAATGCTGAAAATTACATTGAAAATAATGATATTTTTTAAAGAACTGGACTTTATTTTAACAATGAACAACTTTTATGATATTTTTACAGAATTAATTATTATATTAACGGTAAACAAAACAATTGTCCAATAATAATTTACAAATTATCTAAGGGAACGTTAAAACTGCCAATGATCTGTCGCAATTTAACTAAGAGTTATTTTGTCTATAATATGTAAACATAGTTCTGAGAAACGATTGTTTAAATATATAATGTATTATTATTGTAAATTAAATCAAGCATATAATATACAATAATGAATTTAAACTTTATGAAATATGTATCCTTATTGTAAAACATGTTAAGAATTCAAATATATATATAAATATTGCTGCTTGTTCCCATAATTATTTGACCTTTTTTTTAACATAAAGCAGTCTCTTCCTATATTCAATGAAAGACAAAATAGTCTCAACACTGTCACCTAAATCCCATTACTTTATCAATAAAATTAGCAATATCTACACTATTGTCATTGGTGAACGGCTTTAACTTTGCAAAATCCATTGTTTGTATGATGTGCAATAAATTCTTACAAGTACAATAATACAAATGTTCGTCTTTGTACAGCTGCTCAGCCAGTTCAATCTGATGATTGTCCATAAGGAGATCATTGGTCACCACAATTAAATGTTTCTGTCTTTCTAAAGCTTCCAGCACGCTTCCTGCACCTGCATGGCTTATCACAAGGTCTGTCAGTTGCAGATATTCTCCAATGGATGGACTTATTCTAAAAATTTCTATTTTATGGAAGCCATAACGTGCAGTACAATCTGGTTCTAATTTGCTATTGCCAATTTGTAAGATTAGATGCCCATAATTACGTGCTGATAAGGCCTAGAATAGCAATATTAATTGTAAGCTCTCTAACAGATATACAAATGTAATGAAGAACAGATGATCAAATACTACAGTATGTAAAAAAAAGATCAATGTAAATAATAATGATAGAATAGGTTTATTCACATTGCTTAAAATTCTTAAAAAATTTTGCATTTAAAATGAGATAAATATATATTCGGGCGTTCAAGAGATAGAAAACGAAGATTCTGAATGCACAAAGTGCAAGCAATGCGAACAGACCTAATGTAAATATTATCTATATTACCTCCAGAACTGCACGACTCAATACTGTAGTTATCAAATCATCAAATTTTGTTGTGCCAACTGTAACAAATACAGTTTTTTTATCCGACATAGTGTGTAATGTCATGTAATGTAGTTTCTTGTAAATAATGGCTATTATTTATCCCTTATCTTTCCACTTTGATAATTATTAAAAATACTCTTCTCACCTTCAATCTTAATAAAAATGTACTCATTCGAAATGTTTTCACTCAAAATGAAAGATTTCGACAAAAACAATTCGCGACGACATGCCTCGCGAAATAAGTTATTAACTGTTAAAGGTTAAAGTTCGAGAGAGGTTAAGATATTTGTCATAATGGACGCATTCAAGTCGGCAAAGCGGCTAGCTTATTCGTCAAGCAAATGAATATGATTGATTGTTACTTATAGAACCAACCAATTATATTTAATCAAAGATGCGTTCCATTTCACGCTGATACATCATTTACTACATTTATACGGCACGCTTTACGCCGAAGTCACAACATCGATGTTATGAAATTGGCCAATCACAATCATTCTTCAGAGGAATAATGACAAAATGCAAAAATGATGATTCCAGTCAGAATCGTAAATAAATCAGATATATAATGAAATCAGATTATAATGATACAATCAAGACAAATAAAGCTTTAGCCAATCCGATATTTTAATTTTAAACACAAATAAAAAATAGAATAAAAAAACGGGCAATTAAGAGCATTAATATGAGGTAATTGGTGCGAATATCACAAATACATATATTTCGATCGTATCTACTGATCTATTACATAAAATATCAAACTGAACGTTCGGCTGTATTCAAGTCATCTTCAGCAGTCCCCAATCATAGTAATAATTGTTCATAATCTAATGTTCGTAACATAGTAGAAATCGAGTGCAGCAAGTAAGTCTCAACAGATTCCCATGTCTGGAGTGTATGTAACCGTCAGTTAGTTGATTAGCTAAGTGCGAGCTAAATCAGAAATAATCATTAAAACGATCAGTTACTAAAAAAGAAGGATAACAAAACTTTAAAGAGACCTACTGCAAACCATAACTACACAATATTATAAATTAAATAAATTGAAATTACAAAAACAGATAAAATTAAATTAAATTTCTTAAAAGAAACATAACATTCGTAGTGTCAAAGCAGAGTCAACTAATGTAAGAGAACATTAAGAAATAAATAAGATAATTCTAAGAGAGGAAACAACATTATCCAAAGTTATATTATAGGATTGAAAAACAATATAGATAGCTACTTAAGTATAGATACCCAATCAAAAAAATTATTAAAATTTATTAATTATACAATATTATAACCCGAAACGTTCAGTTTTTTAGCCAATATGAAGCCATATGAATTTTGATTTCAAAATGCAAGTTTCAGATTGGTTGTCACAACAAAGTTGCGATCAGCTTGTAACTAATGTAGAATCGACTTATTGGATCGCAACGCTTGCGACACTGCGATGCAATTAATGTAGAATCAGGGTATCAATTATGAAACTTTTTTCCTAGGATGAAAAGTGAAAAATTTTTCTATTTTAACTTCGATGGTTAAAATATTCACTTTTCACTTTCCATCCTAGGGATAAAGTTACATGATTAATACCCAAATTAACGGAATTTTAGAATTCAGAGTTGGCAACACTGTCCAGGACTCGGACTCTACATTCGAATGAACATCATACAAGTTGTAAGTCGATGGCGTCAGTGCTGATTTTAATACGTCTGTTGAAATTCGGTTAAGGTGCGATCAGGTACGATCGACGAGTTGAGACGTGATCTTTCTCGATAATCATTGTAAAGTGTTTACGAAAAATAATTGCAAAATACCGTAAGAATGAAGGCATCGCTGGATTCAATATACGTACAGGTATAACATGTTGTTTTGTAGTAATAAGAATTGCACGCGTGATTTAAATAGATCGTCAGTACAACCGGCGAACAAGTTGTATTAAAAATCGTCTTTCGAAGCTACACAATCACTTAAAAAGTTTATTTTAAGTCTTTTTACTCGATTCTTCACGGGACTCCTCTCGTTTCGATAATTCTATGAAGATTCGACAGATATGGTCTTGCATGTAATGTTGACCTTTAAAGTATTTGTATGATACTGTAAATCAATTAAATTATATATATATATATATATGTTCGTGCATCAATTTGTTTGACATCTCTCTTTTATATGGTATAAAAGAAGTTTTTAAACAAACTGAACAATTTTTTGCGTTAAATTCTATGATATTTTTGTTTTTATATAAAATAGCTCTCAACACAAGAACAAGTATTCTTTAAATTTTATAATTTATATTTATACATGAAATTATGCCAAATTGTGTTTGAACAATAGTTTTTTAACTTATCAAATAAATTGTATTTAACATATATTTAAAAAATATTTAATTTGCATGTTATAAAATCTTTGGAAGAAGTAGTAAAATAGTATAAATATTCAATGCATTTATACTAACTATTCTTAATTTATGTATAATTTTGAACATTTGTTTATTGACTTATTCTTGTTTAAAAACTATTGATCAGATACAATTTTGCCAAAGAAAAAGCATTGCTTCTTCTGATATAAAAGAATTAAATTAAGTTTTTTGATATTTGATTTGATATTTATTATTGCTCCTACTTTCAGGAATTTTTATTTAAACAATCAAATACGTTTCAAGTATTTGACTTGAAGACTCCTGCATATACTCCTGCTGCTTGCAATCTTCTTGTGGCTGACAAGAAACGAGGACTACTTTACATAGGACATGATGATAAAGTTACTGTCTTAAAGCCAGCAGAAGAAAACAGTGCAGAATGGAAGATAGAACTTCAATTACCAGGCGTTATATCAAAGATTGCAATTAATTGTGATTATAATTATATTGCTATAGGCATAGCATTGAAGCCTACAATATTGATATATGATGCCCATTCACTAACTAGAAATGTATGCACGTAGCATATTTTTGCAGAAGTCTTAAAAACACATCTCGAAGTTTTAACCAGTACTATAGAAATCCAGAAGTTATATATTTATTATTAATTAATGCATTAATTTTTAGAGTCTCAACCTGCTGCTTGAAATAACACCATCGAACAAGCTAGACAGCTACATAACAGACATACGATGGAATCCCACCGTACCTGCGATGCTTTGCACCGTTACTAGTGACTGTACTATTGGTAGCTTTCAACTGAAGATAGAAGAAGAAAATCGTGTACCAAAAATATCTGTACTTTCCAAAGTGTCGAACGAGCCACAGGCTTTATGTGCAGCCTGGAGTCCAAAAGGCAAACAAATAGCAGTGGGCTGCAAGAATGGAGACATTGTACAACTAAAGCCAGATACTTTGAAGATTGCTAGAACTATCACAGGTCCTTCACCATCTATGGGAGAAGTGATTAACATCCTATGGCTCAGCAATTATCAATTTTGTGCCGCATATCTGAACAACGAGCGGCATATAAATGTTCTCATCGTTGACGCACCGAAAGGAGAAACAAATGCTATTTTTACATGTTATGAAGATATTACATATGGTTTTCCCGAAGCTGAAGGAGAGGACAGCGTTCCACGCTATTATTTTGAACATGTACCGGAATGGGGACTTATCATAGCGGGTAGTAGCACCAGCAGTGAAATAGCTGTACTAGGTACTACAGATGGTGGCGCGAATTGGAATCAATGGCAATTAGTCGACAGTGGTAGGGCTCAATTGCCGCTGATGAGAACTACGGAAATTTATCCCTTGGGTCTGGCCGTGGACAAATCTCCAACTACCAAGTTACTATGGGGCACGGATTCGACATTGCCATATCCAGTTCCCGTTTTACACATTCTTGGAACGTCCGGGAAATTATGCAGCTTCCACATGGTTAATCTAGCATCCAACTGCCCTGCCATTAATGTCCCTCCTACGGAAATTATCACGCCTCCAGCACCGTTACAGTCTAATACTTCATCTATAGAAATATCATTTGCTATGAATGCTGCGATTACTAGCACACCTCGTTCGAAACAACTGGAGGTGGCGCCGGAACGCTCAAAGCCTGCTCAAATAACAAATATATTTGGCGACTCTCTGAAGGCGGCGGGATTCTTTCAACCACCTGTGGAGCAACCAACGGAACAGCCGAAACCGCAAGAAGAAAAAGCTGTGCCGCAGATGATTGTAAAATCAATTATGCCTAAGGAACAACCAGTGTCAGAACCTATAAAGACGGAAACCAAGTCGGTTGTAGACAAAGAAACAACCTTGCCACAAGTAGCGGAACAAAAAGCTTGTATAGACGATAACATACGAATGCAAGCTTATATACAGGAGCAGGCATTATTTGAGAAAGAACTGCGAAGTAGGCTGGAACCACAGGTGTGGGAATGCGGTACAGACTTAGAAAAGAAACAGCTTGGAGAGATGTCCGTCGTCATAGAACAATTCGTGAGAGATTTAAAAGACACGACGAACAGTCTGTCCAGCGATATAGCGTATTTAAAGGCTTTGTTGCTTCAGTCATTTGCATGGGTTGAAGAAACTAAATCGAAGAACGCAGCCAGTGTTGATATCACTACTAGAAACTGTAGCGAAAACAGCAAAATAGCAGATCTGCAACGATGGTACTATTACACGCAAACGCAACTGAATCAAGTTAGTAAAATCTTGGATCTAGAATGGTCAGACCACAAGGCGCATGTAAAGTCGAAGATGAACATTCCCAACTTGGAGTACGTGTATCAGAATCTTTTAATGCATAATAAGATTATCGCAAAAGAAAAAGAGAAGATTGAGCAAATTTCGCGACGATGGAAGTCTCTCAATCGCTCATTGGCAGCTAGTGGTGTGTCCAATCTTAATCGCTCAATGGCGAGTCTGCATGTGAGTTCACCAAAATCGCCAGCTTCGATTATTCGAGGAAAAACCGATGTTATAGATGCCCGTTGCAAAACCATCGCTTCGAAAACTCTGAGTTTTACACATGAAAAGCAGCTCAAGTTAAGGGCATTGCTCAACGAATCATCTCCAAGAATTATTAAGCCAGTCAATCCATCACCAATTCAGGATCGTTTGAAGGCTACGTTGTCTTCCCTGGCGTCTCTCAGTCCTGTGATCAATGAGACTAAGACCAAACCCGAGCCGCCGATTGTTAAACAGAATATCACTGTCAAACAGCCGATCGAGAAGCAGTCGAAATCACAGAGTCCCCTCGCTTCGTTGAATAGTATCGTTGCGAGAATCGGTTCATCCGACACGAATGGCGTCCTTGCGCAAAACAAAGCGCAACAAAAGCTACTTCCAACGACCGTTTCTTTTTCTGGTGCGGTTATTTCTACCAAGCAAATGGACAAAAAGCCCGCAATGCCAACAGCTCTCGCAGTGTCCCAATCTAAACCGAAACAGGATCTGAACGTTAACTTTCCAACATCTATTACGTTTGGAACGTCGACGCCGAAATCTCAAGATAGTTTCTTTTCGAAATCTCTCATAGATGCAACTGTTAGGAACAATAAGGAATTGGCGAGCAGTGATAGCATTTCTAAAGCTCCGGAATCTGCTTTATTCTCGACCGGATTGTTAAAAGACGTGTTATCAACAGAATATCCATTAACGGAAACCACTCGTATGGGAATCCCACGTAATATTTCATCGCTCTCTGCGGTGCCAGCTGTAAAAACGGACGCTGCTGTCACGTTCAGTTTCGCTACACCTATGGCTCCGCCTGTTGCAAAAAGTTCATCCTCTGGTACTGCGCTCGACATGATGTCCTTCACTTATTCGAAATCCATACCCCATACTTCTACTATAGAACCCACGATAACAGTTCAAACAATACCGATGCAAACACCGATAGAACTGTCGGCTTTATCCTTGGGATCACCTAGCACGTTGACTCTTCAAGTTGATCACTCAAGCAACAGCGCGGACAGAAAGGTAAATGCGATCACGACTTCCAATAGTTTCGCTGCAGCTGCACCTGTTATTACAGCACAGACTTCCGCGACGACTGCCATTGTTACATCCGTTATGACTCTTGGCGGAGTTACCATTAGCGTTGTAGACGCGAACGCCGTTCGTAGATCGATGACGGAGATGCCATCCACCAGTTCGGTCGTCATCGAGAAAGTCACTACGCCTGAAGTGAAAACATCCACTTTTGGTACTGTAGCTACCCAAGTTCCAATTTCGTTAGCCGCAGCACCAATATTTGGCGGCCAGACCATCATAAAAAATACAGCGACAGTATCAGAGACGATCACACTGCCCGCTACGACTACTTTCGGCGCAGTTTCTTTCCCATCGATTACATCTACTTTCGGGACATCAACCTTGGCGCCGACTACCACTTCGGTATTTAGCGGATTCGCAAACACATCAGCGGGTGTTGCTACCAGCTCTTCGGCGATGCCTGCGAGCAGCACCGTGTCTCCTTTCCAGACTTCCCTAAGTAAACCAACGTTCGGTGAGACCACCACTACTAGTATGCCAGCCGCAAGTTTTGGGATCAGCTCAACCAATGCCACCTCCACAGGCACAATTTCTTTCGGTATGCCTGTAACGACAACAACAACTTCGATCACACCAGCGTTCGGTAAGAGCCCGATAGCGTCTCCGGTATCGAATGCGCAGTTCCCAGGTGTACAGACGCCCGCGTCGACGGCAAATATCTTTGGAAAGCCGATAATCAGTCCTGCATCAACGCCGTTTGGTAATACCTCAAGCTCCGTATTCTCCAATACACCCGCTACCTCCTCGAACACCTCTATATTTGGAGGTAATAGCATGAATTCTATCTTCGGGACGACTTCTCCAAGTGGAAATATCTTTGGAGGTAACACAACAGGATTCGGTACAACCTCACCAGGATCTATATTTGACGCCAGTGCCTCGAAATCCGGTATTATATTTGGTGGAACGACAAATCCACCTGCTTCTCCATTCGGTGGTGCGACAAGTAATACGTCGCCGGCGGCAGTTAGTGGTTCTCCTGCAAGCACAAATGTCTTCAGGTCTACTGTGCCTAATACGTCTCCAATACAGCAACCGATACTCGGCAGCCAACCCGCTTTTGGTCAAGCTCCCGCTTTTGGCGCCAAGCCAGTGTTTGGATCGTCACCCATCTTTAGTGGATCGAAACCCGTTTTTGGAGGTAGCAGTTTTGGCTCGCCTCCTACATTTGAGTCTCCTAGCATAGGTAAATAAATAGTTGATATTATAACATTCTCAAAAATATATATATCGCAAATATATATAGTTTGTGTACTTACTTTTGAAGAACAAAATATGAAAAATCTTTCCTATGGATTTTATAGCTCTTTCAACTTCAGCTCAAATGCATAATTACATTATCTTGTATCTATTGATTATACAAATATAAGTATAATAGGCAATAGAAGTATTATTGTTTATAATAAGAAAGAAATATTATAAATAGGATTTGGAAGTCCATCTGCTATGCAAGCTGGTTCTACAATGGAAAATATGCCAAAAGTATTTGGAGAAGTGACAGGCAGCAGTACCTTCGAATCTTTAGCCAATCAATCAGGTGGTCTCAGTTTTGGTAGCTTAGCTCAAAAGAATCCAGAACCAGAGAAACCAACATTCACTGCGTATGTAGTAACTTTTGCACCAATAAATTTTCAATTGATCAAAATAATAATAAAAAGATATAGAAATAATTTTGCAAATAATAAATAATCATTTTATTTCAGCGGCAGTTCGTTTTCCAGTTGGAGATGAATAAAATATGGTGTTGCGGCAGATTACTTTCCAAACTGTCATAGCAGAATAAAAAATTTCTATTGAATGAAGAATTATCAAGTCGCAATCGTGTATATACAGTTTTACATTCAGAGAGATGTACTTTTTATGGAAAAAAAAAAATCATTCTATCATGTCTTATACCTTGTAATAAATGAGAACGAATTTAGGTTTTACAATAAAGTATTTTTAATTAAATCGAGAAATTAACTAATCGATATTATATAATAAATTAAATTTGAGTGAAAATCATAATGCAGCGCGCCAGCTCTCATATTAAACATGAATGAATGCTGAATGAAAGTTACAATTTCTTTCTTTAGTAAATATCCATCTCTATTACATTATTTGTATAATTTTATCATATTTTTTATTCTTTTAGTTTATCCGCATCATATAACAAGACTGAAAAACAAAATTAAATTTTTCATTTGACCACTGTTACAAATTATTTAGAACATTTATAATCCTATTCTCTATTCAGTATTTAGTGACATTTAGATGATTAAAATTGTCTAGGCTAATTGCAACAAATATCTTAATCTCTCTTGTTATTTCACATGATGATATCACAATGATTTCTCGATATATAAATTGACAAATTTGTTTAAATTACATGTTTTATTAACAAATTAATTCTCTGCATCAAATATTAAATCTTGATCTATTATATAAAGTTACATATAAATTAAATGAGATTAAAAAATATTAAATGATTATTACACAATAATGTAATCATATGCCCCTTTTGATGGCTTTCGGTGCAATTGACACTTTGATAGGTTTACACAAATCAATCACGCATGGATCATCTAAAGGTGGATGTGTGCAAATCGATGATGAAGGTAATAGCAATGCTAGAGAGATTTCTACATTACAAGGCTCCATCCACACTTGATGCGATAGTAGAACTATTGTTCTCAATCTGTAATCTTTCTGATTGGACTGTTGCATACGCAGATCTGATTGTCGCGGTAACAGTAATTGCACTTGTTGATCCGGATGTCTCAGCTTTATTCGCAGAGTAGAAGGATCGCGTAGGTTTAATATCTTGGCGTTTAAGGGAATTCCCAGCAAAAGACCACCCGTGAATTTTAATGCAGCATCGGCATCGCCTCTCGGTTCCTCGATGTGTGCTCGACAGAAGCGCGTCGTCGCTGACGGTCTTGGTAATCGTTCTTCCCCCTGTATTACAGGTGTTAAAAGCAATGGCAACAAAAGCCGCGTTAAGGAACCTGGTTTCACGTCCGCCAAAGTAGGTATTTGTAGAACTAGAGCCCTAGAAAACGGTGGTAGCCTTGATGTATCTTGAGGTAAAGCATCTGCTTCAGATAGAAAATAACGAGCCAGTGGTAATGCACTGCCGGTAGCACTTTTGGTCACCCTAACTAATTCTATCGCTAATGCTTTCAACCACATATCGTTAGCCAATATAATATCATTTTCATCTAATCCACTAAATAAACGTTGTAATCTAAAAAATGATAAATATAATTTTATTTATTTTTCTTATATAATTCTTTCTTCTTATTTAATTTATTTTATTATAATCAAAATTGTATTATATAAAATATCAAAACACGATTTCTTTAATACATATTAAAACTACATACTTTTGTGTATGTTGAAGAAGAACGAAAATATTGTTGTTAGCATTCGGCACTGGATTCGCCGAAATAGATGTTGTCGAAGATACAGAACATTCTTTAAGGACTGATTTCAATAGCAGCAGGCATCGAATATACAAGGCGGTGAAACGTGCCGCACCTTCCATGTGATGATCCATCTCTGCCATACGATCAAGATCAATGGCTGCAGTTTCTAAAAGCTGCGTATGAACTCTTCCCCCTGGTCTAGCATTCTCGATTCCAATTCCCATCTTTTCCAAGAACTCTCGACCACGTTTATCCCTGTTCTCTTCATTATCCATATCTTCCATTTTGATTCCTGAACTAGTAAGTGCTGGTCGTAATCGCGGAACTAGATGCGGCATAGTGTCGCGCAAATAGTGATAGTGTTTAGAAGCATGCTCTGTAAATAGAGCATGCATACTTGGACAGTGTAATGCTGCGTTGAAGATTAAAACAAGTACACTTGCATCTGTTATAAAAAGTTAAGGACATTGCAGCTTTAAAATTTAATATTATTTACATGACGAGAATTGATATAAAGGATACAGGATGGTTCATCCACATCTGGTTCAGGTGTGTCGAAGAAAGGATGTCGACCAAGAAGTTGTGGTACTAGAGGCAACGTTAAGTACGGATGTGATGCGCCTAATTCTGCTAAACAACTCCTGATACTCTCCCTGTCCTGAGGATACCGAGATAAATTATCTAATAAACGATTAACGCACATGTAAAGACAATTCGTGGTAGCGAGATGACTAGCAGCTAGCATAGCGTGCAAGCCTTCTCTCACTTCTCCCGAGAAATCTTCTAAAGCGCCTAAAATTGTTTCCAATTGATCCTCTTGAAGAGTTACACTTGACGACATTTTCTTTAAAGATTCGATAGCTCTTAATCTAACATCCTGAATTTCATCATTAAACATATCCACCATAAAGTCCAATGAAATTCTAGCTATACTTGGTTGTTCTAACGAAAGTGTGCAGAGTGCTTCAACTGCTGCTGTTCTTACCTAAAATAAAATTTATTTTTAATCGATATGAGAAATGGTCATAGAAAAAAAGTTCAATTATAATTAAACTGTTTTTTAAGTTTAACTACAATATTAAATTTGAAAAAACGTGAAGTAAATTTTTGATTCGATGATTTAATAAATATTCTATGAAAATTCTCAATTTACATAATGTGATAAATTTATACCTCTAAAAATTCATCTTCTAAACCATGAATGAATGCTCCACAAGATCCACTTTTCTCTTCAACTTCGGGTCTGTCTGCTTCAACTACTTTTTGTTTTTTATCCAAGGCTTGTTCTATGTAACGACGTGACACACTTTTCATGGTTCCCAAAAGGGACATTGCTGAAGCTCTAACACGGGGTGATAAATCACCCATAAGACTGCAAATTTGTGAAAAGGCACAATCTACCATTCGTACATCCTCTCCATCAGATCCAACAACAATACTATAATATATAAAAGAAATGTGTAAAAAAAAATTAATTGTAAGATTTTATTTTTAGAATATAGTTTATACACTGACTTTTCTGGATACTCTCGTCCTAAAAGATAGATAAGTTTAAGAACAGCTCGGCGTACAATCTCATAATCATCGCCAAGAGCTGCGCAGGCTTCCTTGAAAAAACTTGCAGGAAGTCTACAACCTCTATGAGAATGCAATTCTGCCATGGTTTCGAAAGCTTGAGCACGTACCCGTGGATCTTGAGAACGGGCATAATTACCAATTAATGTTAAGGTATCGTCAGCAGTATTTGCAGTTAGATAACGTCCGATAATTGAAAGACATCGTGTTTGAACACCATGCCATGTATCAGGCAAATGTTCCTGTGCAATCTTCAATACTAGTGCTCTAAAGATACAAAAATATTTCTTCTCATTAATTTTTCAATAAAAAATGTTTTTATTTTATTCAAAGCAAATATTTAAATTAATAGCAAATATATATATACATATACATATATATATATATATATATATATATATATATATATATATACATATATATGCATAAGAATTATATCTTAAAGAAAAAAATAGAAAGAAAAAATACGTGTGTACACCTTTGATAATCTCCTAACTTTAGTAATGTTGCCAATCCCTGACTTTTTACTCTATGTGATTCCTCGTTCCTCAAAAGTTCAGCTGTTTCATTCACAATTTTCGCTTTTTCCAAAGTGTCAGGTGTTACTTCTCCTAATTCAGCAAACACCCAGAAAATCTTGGCTCTAACTGCAATTTCATTTTCGACAACAAATCTCTCTGCTAATTTCTTTACAGCAATGGGAACATCCTCTGGCGCTATATATGCTATAGCATCCGAAATACGAACAAGCAATTGCAATGCATCATTTCCACTTTTACATTTCTCCAAGCATTCTATGTAAGCTAATGCTGAGCTACTGTCAGTACCATTCTTTGAACCAGACGTCGATAATAACCTTAAAGTCTTTAGCCGTTTGATTGGAGGTTCATTGACAATCTGATTAAAAATTTTGTAATTCATTAAAATAATGATTTAAGTAGCTTTATAAACAGAAATGCTTTATAAATAGCTATGCTTTATAAATAGAAAAAAATATATAATATAATATTACCGCCTGACTCTGATTAAATTCAGCTAGTACTCGTTTTTTTATTAAAGCTGCCATTCTCAGGAATAAAACCAATGTCTTATTTCATTATGAATTTAAGCACTATCTCTTATCAGATTAACTTATAATAATTCTGACATATTTTGATAGACCTGCAATATACGTAATATAACCTCAATGCATTACATCTATAAAAAACATATACACATACATAGACAAATATTAAATTTAGTATACAGTACTGTCAACTTCAGCAGATGCACAACAAAAAACTAGAACAATACAGATGTAATTTAGTGTAAATCAATTAAAATATTTTCAATGTTAATAAAAATTCAATCCTTTAAGGTTATGAGTTTATCAACGTAATAACAAAGATTATGTAATTAAAAAGTTTAAATTATTTATTAATATTGAAAATATGTAAAAACTAATTTGCAATTCAACTGCACTCAGTGTATGTCAGTATTGCACTAATTTTTCTATTGGAAAACGTTACAAGTTGAATCGAGAATTACAATTAATCTACATTCAATATACAATATACAATTAAACTCTTTCCGATTCTAGAATTGGAAAGAGTTGAGGAATAACTTGAACCTCGCTTAAATAGAGTTAACTATGAATTGTGGAATTGGACTAAAACAGTATCTGATCGATAAATTAATTAAAATCAATTTGAATTTGCGTCAAATGGCTTCGAAAAAATCAACAGGAATTGCTGCGTTCAGCAGGGTATCAATTATGAAACTTTTTTCCTAGGATGAAAAGTGAAAATTTCTCCATTAACTTCAATGCTTAAAATTTTCACTTTTCACTTTCTATCCTAGGGATAAAGTTTCATGATTGATATGACAGAATGTTTATTTTGCAACTGTTGGAAGTTTTCTTCTCGCTGATTGGGTTATGCTTTTAGATCAATTAGAGGAATAGTCCTATCTCAGCAGAGAATCATAATACGGTCGTAAAACTGTTTTGTTCTGTTGAACACAATCTATAAGCCTGTTCTTTTTGGCTGAACTTTTGTACCAGTTCATCTTTCTTCCTCTTCTTTCCTCTTAGAGAGAAAAGGAAGAAAGATGAATTAGTGCAAAAGTTCAACCAAAAAGAACAAGCTAAGCTCTGTTTTTTATTGCTGCACTCTGAACTGGTACACACAGTGTAGTAAGTTGAAGTAAAATAAATACATATACAATACATTTGTTTCACTTCAATTTATTGCATCGGTTCAAAGTGCATGCAGTAATAAAAAACAGACTTCAGGGGGTCGATTCTGTATCTTCAAACAAGATGAAAATTACAAAAGTGAGCAAATTTACTAAGTATTGACCAATGAAATTATTCTAGTAAATTCGCTAACTTTTGTAATTTTCATCTCGTTTTAAGATACAAAATCGATCTCCTAATGACATCTTGACTGGCCTTGTTTCCACCGAGGGTTTAAACCGGATCAGAATGTAAGAACCAATCAACTACAGTCGAGTATTCCCCTGTTACAGTCGAACGACAGAGGAATGCTCAACTGTAATTGGTTAGTTCTTACATTCTGATCCGGTTTAAACCCTCGGTGGAAACTAGGCCAGTTAAGATTAAACCCTCAGTGGAAACTAGGCTTTTGTAGTCAATATCATCTGCTCGCGTTGCTTGCACTTTTGGCACTTGACATCTTCGCTTTCTCTCTTTTTAAGGCAAAATACGTATCTATCTTATTTTAAGTGCAAAAATATTTGGGGATTTCATGCAACGCAAACAGACCTAATGTACCATCTGTCAACCTACGTCGTCGTCCTGTCGTTGGTAACAGATATAAAACGATTCTTAAATACGGTTGTCCACTGTTCCATGTGCGAGTTGCGAGTTCGTGCAAAACATTCTTATACGGATCGGTCTCATCGTTTCATCGGTGAAATAAGAAGATAGGACGAATACGGATTATACTTATTTTATTTATTTATTACTACGTTTACTTTTTACGGATTGATTTGATTCAAGAAATGGAAAGTAGCTTCACGCAGTGGCGTAATTCTTCCAATTATCGAGTTGAAGGAGATTCTGTAATAATCTCCGACAGCGAGGATGAGATCAATGATTCAAGGGAGAACGACAAACCGGATAAACAAATAATCGTCGACGAAAGCATAGAGATTGAGGATGATGCCAATAATTCTATCGAGGATACCACACCGAGGAAGTAAGTATTCTATTGATAAAATTATATAAATATATAAATTTTAACAATCACGTGAACTTCCATAAAAACCGGCTGTCTTTAATAGTATATTATCGATATCAAGGCTAAATTCTTAATGACGTAACTATAGTTACGCGAAGATAATCTATTTGAAACGAAAAAAATCACCTCGAACGGCGTTTGCTTTGTTAATATCACGCGAACTTCCACAAAAAAAAAACTGCCGTCTTTGATAGTATATTGTCGATATTGAAGCTAATTCTAATGACGTACTTATAGCTACATGAGGATAACATATTTGTTTGAAACAAAAGAATTATTGACAATCGGCGGTTGCCTTGTTTGTTGTGATACATTTTTTCGTTACAAAGAATAGAAATGACATTGGGCGATAAGAGACTTAATGTGAATAATATTCATTTAATATTCATATAATATGTAATAATCATATGTCAATTACAAATGATATTTTACTTTTTCGTTTACTGAACAATAGAAGAAAAAACAGTAAATGCGAGTAGCTATAACGCGTATGAATTTTTCGAAACGATGCTGACTGGTTGCCCCCACCATTCCACTTTTTTGATTCCGTTTCTTGAATTTTCGATATCTATATAATATTCCATAGGATCATGATGTAAAAATACAAATCTGTTTTCTGTTCCCGCACTAGATTGTTTTAGAACTCTCTTTCTCGCTCTTAAACAAATATTAAATATATCTATCTCACTTTAAGTTCCGAAAGTGTATACTGATTCAGCCACAGAAAAAAAAACATTTGTTATCAAATTTAATGTCTCAAATTTAATTCTGGAATTAAAAAGTATAAAATTTTATGAAGTTCAATACATTTTTAATTAAATTTTATGTAGATATGCATGAAATATAATATAAGTAAACGTTAAATTTAAGTTACTTATAATTTTATTTTCATTGAAAACATTAAATATTTTTAATGTATCTGCTTGAAATTTGCTTCTATTTAGAGATAAATTGATCATGACCAAATTTTATGGTAATTTACTCGATAATTTATTTCGGTAAATTAGTCAATTAATTTATGAAGGCTGATAAAATAGTAATTTAAAAAAATTATAAAGATAAAATAATTTGATTTAAGAGTATTTAGTCATTAAGTTAAAAAGTTAAAAAACACTTTATTTAATTTAAATTTTCAGTGGATTTGCTATGTTTATATCAATTTTTTTTATATTTGGTGAGGAGCTCGTTCTTAAAGTTTATCTTTTAGTTATATCTTGTATATTGTGTTTATTATAAATGAAATAATTAAAATTAATTGAAAAAATTAACTGAAATATAAATTAATGGATATAAACATTTTCTTATAAATATTTATTCAGGAATTATAAAGATAGTGAAGATGACAGTACACCTGTTGTCCGTCCGAACATAAATAAAAAGACAAGAAGATATATGTTGGATTCTGATTCTGACAGTGATTATGAACAGATGGATGATCATGAAAATAATGAAGCATATCATACGATTAATGATTTTAACTCTGATTCAACAAAAAATTATGATGAAGAATATTATAGTGACTTCAATTCTGATTCAGGTAATTATCTAGCAAATAAAGATTAGTATTATACATAACACTGGGATTTTGTATGTACGTATATATAAAATTATAATATTACGTATTATATATATATAATTTTATACAGAGTGTCTCGCGTAAATACCGTAACAATACTTAAGGATCCTGAGATCATTTTAAGATGAAATTAAGATGTTTTAATACTAAAGTGTCAATGATATAATAGTTTTTGAATCATAAACATTTAAAGTTAGCTAATTATACGTTTAAAATTTGCGCGTTCAGGCATGATACCAAGTGAAAAATAACGAATCGAAATGATATCGAAATAATCGAAAAGAGGTAGAAATCCAAGAGATAGAAACATTATTTTGAGATTCAGATGGGCTCGATTTCGAGAAAATTTCGACATTAAAAGTTTGATTTTGAACAATTTTTGATATCAAAATCAGCTTAATTTCGAATAATTTTTGAAGTCGAAATCAATGATCGCATTCAGACTTAACTGTTGGAGAACGGATCCGTGAGCGCTTCTTCTTCCTCTTCCCCCTCTTCCTCTTCTCCTTCCCCCCCCCTCTCTCTCTCTCTCTCGCTATTAGTCTATCTAAAAGGATATATCAATAACAAAAGTGAGCGCTCATGATCCGCTCCGCAACAGATAAGTTTGCTGAACACGGCCAATGTCAAATTTGATAAACTACAGTGCAGGATAGGCTACGAGCGCATAATGCAAATACTAGAAATGCTTTGAAGCTTCTTTGGTTAGTTTTAATAAATCACTATCAGTTCGACATCGAATTGATGGTCATTTCTCAATCTTCTTATTTTAAGACTGTCTTCAGTAATGTCTTAAGAAGAAAAATTGCAAAAT
Source organism: Acromyrmex echinatior (assembly GCF_024713525.1). Lineage (NCBI taxonomy): Eukaryota > Metazoa > Arthropoda > Insecta > Hymenoptera > Formicidae > Acromyrmex > Acromyrmex echinatior. The sequence goes on from NC_141854.1 coordinate 8,418,608, forward strand.
GTATACATGGTACAGGATTTTTTTTCTCAGTTTAGTCTATTTTGCCCCTATGCGAAAAAGATTTATCATTATTTTCCAAATATCCTATACTCGTATATAATAAGTCATTTAAAAAGTATCCGCGGTTTTTTCATTCAAAAATTGAACAAAAAACCGCGGATACTTTTTAAATATACCTAATATCTATATAATATATTGATATTGCTCACCACTTTTAGAGTTTTAAAGTATCCATGATGCTGAAAATCGATTCGAGATCTCGGAGAGAGAAGTGACAATTGCATTTGAACAATAATTCGGTTTGTTTACCAATGTGATAGATAATTTCTTTCTTTCTCTCTATCAATAAAAAAATGACTCATCAAATTGACATCAAATCGATGTCGAATTGATGAGGTTTTTTTAATCAAATATCATATTGGTATCATTTCGATCTCGTTTCGAAATTTTACGTATAGAAAGATATGCAATAATTATAATATTAAAATTGAACAAAACAGTAATAACGAGAGTAGTTATTTATCATTTATTTAAGGTAACTCGAAAATAAATCGAAATCAAACACACATCGAGTTTTTTTACCTTTATCAGAGCCATCGAGCTAATTTTGTCTTAGTATCGATTAACTTTCTCATTAGATACAATTTAAAGTGCTAAAAATGAAAGCTAATTGTCGTCTCGTGTTAATATTGGTATAAAGATTGCGCATACGAAGATAACATTATTTATATATTAAAAAATTATTATAGCTTCGACATTTTGGTATTAAAGTTTTGTCTCAAAATAATCAAAGAAGTCTCCTCTTAAGCGTTGTTATGATTTTTACGGGATATCTTGTATAGATTCTTTTGTTTTATATATTGTTCTGTTCTTTTACATATTATAGATTTTTGTCTTTCATCTTCACGAATTAAAAATAAGAGCAAAAAAAGAAAAGATGTTACTCATGATAATACCAGAGAAGATATAAAAGAATTAAAACTTAATTCTTCTAATGATTCTCTAATTAATATGAGTTTAAGTGACTTTAAAAAATCATACAAACAAAATAATATTGACCAGATACGGAAAGTGGCAGACATGGAAAACAAAGAAATTGATGTACCTGTTACTATTGAGCTTGATTCAGGTATTTTTATTTATAATAATAGCAAATGTATAGATTTTGGATAAATTAATATTTTTATACACAGTATAATAACATCGTATATATTCCATATAAAGTCTAAAATTGAAACATAATAGTATGTTTTTAAAACAATATTTAAAGGTCTTTAAAATATCTTATGTTTCAATTATTATGGACTTTCATGTGTCCGAAAATTCTATATTATTTATATATACAGATTCTGCTTCTGGACAAAACAGCGATGCTGAATTTGCAGAATCTATTGCAAAAAAAGTAACTGGTATTGAAAATGTGGATCTAATGGCGCAGAAAAGAGCACTTACGGTTTACAAATTAGAGCAGCTTAAAAATGAGTCAGCTCAGATGAAGGTGATATATAATATATATGAGATCGCACGCGCGATAATTATCTATATGAATATAGATATTTAGCGAAAATTGTGCAAAATTAATATATATTAGGTATAGTAAAAAGAAATCCATTATTTTTCCAATAGATGGCTTTAGTAATCTCTGTATCTCGTCTGATACAGATTACTAAAGCCATCTATTGGAAAAATAATGGATTTCTTTTTACTACACCTAATATTTGCTATGTTGTCTGGAATTGAGTGTATTTATTATTATAATAAATAGTATAGATAATTTTGATGGTGCATATATCACATAAAACCTTATATTCTTAGCAAATACTCACTGAAGGAAATATCGACATATTTCCTGATAAAGGACAAAAATTGCAAGAATTCATACATCAGCAAGAAGAAGAAATAAAGAACTTGACACATGAACTGGAAGATACTTCTTTAGTGCCACTTTTCAATAATCGAGATACCATAGAAAAATCACATTTCATGAAAGAATTACAGTTTTCTGAAGATGAGCTAGACTCAAAGTACACCGATTATTCATATTTGGATATTGACAATATACCAATGAGATCTACCACATCTCCTGAATCAAGACAACTTAGTTTAAAAGCACAAGCAACAAGAGATAAGGAATATGCTTTAACGGTTGAACGATTACAAGATTTACACGGATCTCTAGTAGCTCGCCCATCAGAGAAAGAAAAAGTAGAAGACCCAAAGGGATTGAAGGTACAGTTAATGCCGCATCAACAGCATGCTCTTGCATGGCTTCTGTGGAGAGAACAACAAAGACCATCCGGTGGCGTTTTAGGTAGATGTTAAAAAAATAATTTATGATATTAATTACATATTAATATATTAAATTAAATATTTGATTAATTTTGTGTTATTATTGAAAATGAATTTTCTTATAGCTGACGATATGGGTTTGGGCAAAACACTAACTATGATAGCTTTAATTTTGACCACTCTTGCTAAAGATTCTGATGAAAGTGATGATAATGATGCCACATGGGAGAAATCTTCACGTATGTAAAAGTTTTATAGAATTTATAACATAAACAAGTTCTTTTCTATAATTTTGAAAATATTTGCTTTTTTAACTTTAATTCATTTAAATTGTGATACTATATTCAGTATAAATTACGACAATTTTTATATAAATGTACTTAATATAATAAATCTATTAAGATGAATACATATGATTACGATAGGTCATAAAGGTGGTACTCTAGTAGTATGTCCTGCATCTTTATTGTCACAATGGAAAAATGAAGTGCAGAACAGATGCAAACTTGGTCTATTATCTGTTCAAGTGCATCACGGCAGCAATCGACAGAACACTCCTAAACAATTGGCAAGAAAAGATATAGTCATCACGACATATAATATAGTATCTCGAGAATATAAAACCAATTCTACATTATATAAGGTATATTAAAGCTTACAAATATTATTTGATCAATAAGTAGGCAAGCAGAAACTTAATCTTAATACGTATATAATACAGATCTGAGTTTTTAATTTAATCGCAAATTGAAATTTTATTATAGATTGATTGGAAAAGAGTTATACTCGATGAAGCGCATATAATAAGAAATCATAAGAGTCAAGCATCTGAAGCAGTATGTGAACTTGTAGCGAGTAAACGGTGGGCTCTTACCGGCACACCTATACAGAATAAGGAGTTAGATTTATATTCCATACTGAAGTTTCTTAAATGCTCACCTTTTGATGATTTACGCGTTTGGAGACGATGGGTAGATAATAAAAACGCTGCGGGCCATCAAAGATTGGCAACGGTAATGAAGACGTTAATGTTACGCAGAACTAAACAAGAATTGATGTCGAAGGGCGAATTGGAAAGTTTGCCCGATAAATCCATTGAGGAGGTGACAGTGCAACTCGATCAACAGGAACAATTAGTTTATGAAAAAATTTTAGCGTATTCCCGTACTCTGTTTGCACAATTTTTAGCTCAACGTGCAGAGAAAGAACACATGTTAGATTTGTACGGTGGAAAATATGATAAACCTTCTTTTTTCTCAAACCCAAGTAAGACTTCATTTAAAATAATATGCTATATCTAGCGTATTTTATAATCATCAAAATATATCTATTTTAATGCGTAATTACCCGTTTTCTTTTTTTAAGACAAGGAGACTCAATTCACGGAAGCACAAAAAAAATTATTGGCGTTACATGCCGACATAAAAACACATGAAATTTTAATGCTTCTGCTACGACTACGTCAAGTATGTTGTCATCCGGCATTGATCCACGCAATGTTGGATCAGGAAGACTTGCAACAAAGCGGTATAATGGATATAGAAAACGTGGATTCTAATTTATTATCGCGCATGCATAATATGTCACTTACTGGAGTTGATAATAAAGAGAAGGAAAACGCTGGTGTTGATCAAAGAATAATGGAAAATCTACTCACCGCCGAAAATCCGGTGTTTGATGATGATCGTATTAGTTCTAAAGTAAGTGATAATTATATCATCTGAACGAATTGTACTATCATTTGATTATAATTCAATATAAAATGATTCAGATGAAGGTGCTACTTAATATTGTTAAACAAATTTTGCAAAAAGGTAACGATAAACTTATTATCGTTTCGCAATGGACATCATTGTTGGAAGTTATTGCATCACATTTACCCTCAATAAAAGGGGCTACTTTTAGCAAATTTACAGGAAATGTTCCTATTAAAGATCGACAGGTATGGATTATTGATATCAATATTATCTATGTACAGTTCATAAATATTTTGTTAGCTTCTTGATATATTTCTCCCGGTTTGGTTTTCCATTTTTGAGGAGTCACAGTACTTGCGTATCAGTTTAGCTTTAGAATTTCTTTGGAGAGGCTCACTTATTTTTTTGCATTTGATAGTAGTTTGCATTCTTACTCCTTAGAATTTGTCAACACTCGAGGGAACCTTTAATGCCGAATCCAGTCGAAAAATCGCGTATATGGAGGGGGAGGGGGAGGGGGAGGGGGGGGCACATGTGAGATCAAACCCGGATCCACATCACGAGTCAATCGCATCTGAGCGGCGAGCCATTCGGCACCCCAAAATATTTTGTTACTAATATTTTTGTCACATTTCACGAAAAATTAAATATCTTGATGAAAATAATTGTAGAGAAATTTTTGATCACGCATTTAAAAATGCAAAAATAGGGCGCTTAAATTTTTTTTTACATTAAATTATATAAAATTAATATTGTAATATTTTTGTTTTATTCTTTGTATTTTAATAAAACATCAAACAAAATTTAGTATTTTAAAGTAGGCTTTCTAAGCTTTAAAATGCTTTTATATTAAATTTGATTCGATGATGTTTCATCAAATTATAACGCTCCAACGTAAAACAAAGATATTGCAAACAAATATTGATTTTCAATTTTATGTAATTTAGAAACAAAATGTAGAAAAAAATTCAAACAGATTTAAAGCCCTTTACGTTTTAAAATACGGTCGAAAATTTTTATACAATTGTTTTTTTACCGAGATATTAACTTTCCGTGAATTGTGACAAAAATATTAGTTTATAGACAACAATATTTACGAGCGCGACTGTATTATTTTTATTGTATCCTATCCTATTAAAGAATTAATACTTATATATTTTTCCTTCAGGGTATAATGGAATCTTTTAACAGTCGAAATTTTGGTCCGAGAATTCTATTACTGTCACTGACTGCTGGCGGAGTGGGATTAAATTTGATAGGCGGAAATCATTTGTTGTTATTTGACATTCATTGGAATCCACAGTTAGAAACACAGGCGCAAGACAGGATTTATCGTTTTGGTCAAACAAAAAATGTTTATGTTTACAAGTTTGTATATCGTGTTTGATTTCTACTTTTTATTTTTGCAAAGTTCATTTTAATATCTTTTTGTTTCCATTTTTAGATTTATCTGTGTTAATACAATAGAAGAGCGTATTAAAGCGTTGCAAGAACGGAAACTTCAAATAGCAAAAAACGTATTGAGTGGTACTACAAGCAGAGTGGTTGGAAAACTTACGCTGAATGATCTCAAATCTTTATTCGGCTTCTAATCCATTTTGTCTTGTAATGACAGTTGATAGCTTTATATAAAATGTTTTATTTAATTATAATTATAAAATTGATTTTATTTTTAAGCATATATATATATAATATTTTCTGTATTAAATATAATATTTTTAAATAATTTTGATAATAATACACATTTTAATAAACAAAACATTGTGTTGTCACATTATGAATTCTCTATGGACAATTTATTATTTTCTTTCTATTAATTTTATTTATCTTTTATCTACGCTTTGACTGTTTTAACTGTTGACATGATTATATTTTATTTAAATTCTCTTATGTTAATATGTATTTATATTTTTTTATTTGTAAAGTAGAATGTAATATTTACTTTAAAACGCACTGAGCCATAGAGGATACTTTTTCAAGCATAACGAATATGAAATATGTTATTTGGAAGTTTTTTAATAGCATGATTTAGTCAATAAATTAAAGTATAATGCAATATAATAGTTTTTACTTTATTACATGACATTCTCCTAGTTACTTTATTATATTTATCACCAGTTAATTTTGATAGTATGTTTTTGTTAATTTGTGTGCGCTACATGCTGTATAAAAATATTTGCTGAAAGCATTTAATTCTTACTATGGAATTAAAAAATTTTAAAGGAAGTGTAAAGGATTTTATTTATTTGAAAAAATATAAATGTTTCTAAATAGAAAAGATGGCGATTAATAACTATATTATTTAAATTAAGCCCGACACATGTACATATAATGCACTATTGATATCGATAATAATGGGCGAGTTCAAATCGACAAAATGGCCAGATGTGCTTGCCGAGCAAATAAACATGATTGATTGGTCCACAGGTAAGAATTAATCAGGCTTATTCGTTCGACAAACATGCCGCTTTATAGCATAGTCGCTTTATCGTTTTAAACTCGCCTAATTTCTCTGTGATAAAATTTCAAATCAATCTAAGATACTTGTATTATAACTGTCTGATAACTAGTATAGAACTGTGTCTCTCTCTCTGATATATACAGTTTATAATATTCTTAAGTATGTACCATAAATATTAAATATAATAAAATTAAACAAATATAATAAAATTAAACAAAAATATTAATAACGCATGCAATATTAAATTAACTAATATGAATATTTTAGATCGTCTGTCAAAAATAGATTATGTAAAACGTCTATTATAAATTGTATCGGCAAAAATAATTGTACAGATATGCGTATTCAGATTCCTACCTCGGTGCTCCCCAGATGTAGTCATCCTTATTTAACATTCGGTAAGCAATAAGGATGGAGTGATATCCGGGTAACATTTGGGTGCGAATTTGACCATAGCTCAAGGGAAAATTACTTTTAAAAGTAAGTTACAGTTTTTTTTTAACAAGTTACCGATTTTATTTTTATTATTCTATTATTAATTTTGTTTTATAATTTTATATTTACAAACGATCGTTTTATTTTTTTAAGAGATCTTAATTTTTTTGAGATTATCCAATGGTCGACTGATATGGGGAAATACATTTTTTGTGTACTTGGAGATTGATCACTGGAATCTACAAAGCTTAAATTGTTACACGAAGAATGTAAATCATGACTTTAAGTTTACTATGCTGAAGAAAGCTAGAAATTATTTGAAATGTTCGTCTTATTGCAAATTACATTTTTTTAGTCGTTAATTTCTGTAATAATTTTATGCGCATTCTATTACAGTGTTGGTTCCTAATAACCTGTTGCTTTCCTTTTTGTTTTTGATTAATATATTATGATGTTTTTTTATATAACAACTACTTTTTCTCTTTTATAGATTCGAAAATTCTTTTTTTAGGATTAAAGTATACACATTATGTGTATACTTAAACGTTATTGTTATACGAATAATCCTACTTATATTATAACTATCATCTTTAGGGTCCCCTCTTAATTAACATTATTTGATGAAACAAATATTTCATCAAATATTTTGACAGCGCAGATAATGAGTAGTAAATAGTGTATTACTTTTCGATGTGCTCAACTCCCTTTTCTGCACTCAATTTTTAAAGTTTATAAGTTATTATAATTACATCAAAAAAATTCCAATGGAATAAAAAATTTTAAAAATAATATTATAATCAAGGTTAAAAACATATTTCATTTGCAAAAAGCAAAATAAAAAATTTTTTAAATAGAATAGAATTTATTACACTTCAGCATATTTACAGTCAAGAAGGGGACTTGGTTTACATAAATTCTTAATTCATTCATACATCCATACCTCGTCTGCAAGCTAGCGCACATATATTATTATAAATTTTTGCTTATCGCTTTACTTTCCTACTTTTCTAGTTAAACCTCTGTCTAAACCCTTTGACTTCGCTTCTTTACCTTATTATTTCATTTTATTTCTTTTCGCTTTTCTCTCTTAGTTATATCTACTTCTAATGTTATATATTCTCGTTCAATACATACGTTATCTCTATATCACAGTTTTATCACCGTCTATTATTATTATCACATATTTATATCTTACTTACTTACTCTTTAATTCACCTTATTTTCCTTTTCTCTCTATATCTTTCCTCTATCTATATATTTTCTCTCTGTTCTCTTTTGACTCTTTCCTCATCTCCCTTATTCTTTTTGCTACCTCCCTCTCTTTCCATAATTTTCTTATTGTTTTCCCTTTTACCTTATCTAACTCCCATTATACAGTTTCCTTATTTAAGATTTTTTCCTTACCTTTTCCTAATTTAGTAAATCTTTTTCTTATTTCCGAATATTCCTCTATATAGTGCTTTAAATTAAATTTTTTTTTTTTAATATTATCCTTAAACCAAGTCTTTTAAAATAAGGGACACTTCATATTTTGATTGCTTCACATTATGATTACTTTATTGAAATGTAAATTACTCTGTAAATTATTATTTTTTTAACTTGATGCATGCAGTAAATGGATCATAAAAATATTTATGATATAGCATAAAATAAATTTGTTTTTCTTTTTATTTTTTGAGAAACAAAAAGGGACCAAGTTTCTTCGTATTGATGTTGTTTCAAACAATATTTTTTGTAATGAAACTTAAACGATGAGTGGACTATTGAAGCCTTACATAAGTTATTTCGTTGTGAATAATGAAATCAGTGTAAAGATATTATTTACAAATTATATTTAAAAATTCAATCAATCGAATCCATTCAATCAAATCATCACATTTCGACCTTTACTCTGATCATCTTCAATGATTTTACAAATTTAAACAATCTTAATTGACAATTAATACGATGTGTTAAATCTTTATAAATTATAATTCTTCATTTGTCAATTATATAAAATTTTGTTTTTTATTGCCTATTTTATTATTAACTGTTCTTCTTAATGTATAAGTCATTTTATTGTTGTATCCAAGATTATGTGGAACATAACGGATCCGAGGCTTTATGGATCCATATCCATGTACTCTTACATCAATTAAACATGATAGTGAGATTGTACTATAAAGTGAATTATAATTTTTAATTATTTCTTATCTTATCACATTAAATTGTCGATATTGCTTACCTAATTCTGTCGTCGACCTAAAACGTTGTTTGATTGAATTTTTAAATATAATTTGTAAATAATATCTTTACGCTGATTTCATTATTCACAACAAAATAACTTGAGTAAGACTCCAATAGCCTGCTCATCGTTTAAATTTCATTATTGAATTTAATTGAGCCGTTTTTCTATTGTAATATTTTTTGTTAATAATATTAATTTAAAGGATATAATATATTATTGTATTATTATATTATTATATGATTAATTTTATTTTAAAACAAATGATAAGAAAGTTATTTTACAATTATAACGTTTACATAAATACATAAATGAATTTATTTAATTATACAAGCATATAAATAGGCAAATATGATATTATAGAGTATGTAATGTTTCATAATTATTTAAGAGGAAGTATAATATTCTTCGGTAGAGTAACCTCTATTATTTGTTGAGGTAGTGGAGGATTCGAAGACTGAACAAAGAAAGATATATTTTTATGAGATATTAAATTTATAACACCTGGAGGTACCTCAGCTGTTGAAAACATATTAAAATATGGTGTTATATTGCACGAATTTTTAGTATATAGTAGAAGAACACAATTGCCAAAATATAGAGATACTGTTAAATAACTAAACAATACAACTTCATCAATATGATAGATAGGAATTACACCTCCTGGTGCATTAATGGTGATTAGTTCCAATTTTTCATCTGAGGCTAACGTATGTTTACGCATCTTACTTAATAATTTTGTACATTTTGATACTGTCTTTGCTAATAGATATTTGCTAAAGAAAAAAAAAAGAAACTTTTGTTAAAAATGTTATTAAAAGTACACGAACACATAAATATACAAAAAAATCTATAGAAATATATGTGCATAGACATTTTTTAGTAAATTAAAATATATACCCATTGTATTCTAATGTATATGCAAGATTATTTAATATTTCTATTCTAGAATTAAGAGGCAAATTACTCCAACTTTTAAACGCTTCTAAAGCTGAATCTGAGGCTCTCTTTATATCTGCTCTGCAATAAATTATTTAAACACAAATTTATATAACGTAAATTTCTTAAATTTCAATATTATAAAATAAGAAGGAAAGAAGAATACATATATTCGAACCTTGTTGCGTGTGCATATATATTATCATTATGTATCCAGTATGTATCACTTACAGGCTTTTGCCATGTACCATTATAAAAATGATTGTAAACTGAACTTGTATATGCGTTCAAATTTATTTTATCTTCATTTTCAAGTATATATTCATCATTATTATATAAAAAGAAATGAAAAGTTCTAAACACTGTTTTCTGGGAAGGAAGCTTAATACCAGTACCAAACTCGAAAATAGTATTTATGAATATAAGATCCTTCTGTTCAAAATAGAAATAATTTTAATAAAGTTTTAGATAGTTTAAGGCAATTGCATTACATCATTTAAGTTATATTACTTGTAGTTTCATTGCTAATGTTTTTGCAGATATACTGTCTTCTGACCATATAGACACCATATTGAAACGTAAGGAACAATCTTTGCAGTTTGTAAATAATTCATTTCTTGAATGAAATATAAAAATAGGCAATCTTACGCATAAAAGAAGTTTAAAATTTTTTTCTAGAAGCCATAAAAATTTCTGTTTTACTGATTCTTGAATAAAAATTTTCTTTATTTCTAACAGAAAACAAGGTTTAATCTTCAAATAGGTAATAATTGCATGTAAATCTGAATCTTCGAACACAATCATCTCTGCGGTGTAATCTGTAGAAATTTAAAAAATCTTAATTATGAAATTAAGAGAATGTTTTTTAGTTGTAATATGTTAATGTTTTAAATATTATGTTTACTTGAAATTAGTAATGTTATGTCATAAAATTTATCTGCCAGAACAGAATTATCGCTAAAAAAACATATAAATGTTTATAAAACAGAACATAATGTTACCTTCAACATAAAAAGTATTAATTAATATATTTATTATAATAAATAATTTAATAGTACAAATTAATTTAATAATATAAATATTTTTGAATAATTACATAATAGCCTTTCTCAAAAATGTTGAAATCTCGCGTTCTTCACATATAATCAACATTAAGTATATTATGTTGAAATCATCAGTATTGTATTTCTCGTCTAAAAACAGAAAAAATATTTCTATAATAATTCAATGTTTCATTTTGTCATAAGCTGTTTTATAAAAATAATATGAAGAATAAAGAAGCAAATTCGTATATATATATATATATATATATATCAACATATCAATATATGTGTACATCATAATTGTATAATCACTAGAATATAATAAGTATCGAACTTACTATTAAACATCAATTTTGTTCCGTTAGCATGCAAATGATCAAGAAGAGTAGTAATAATATCCACATGGTTACAAACAGATTTGAAAAGAGATAAATTCTTTTCTATTACAGAAGCTGTTTCAAAGTATCTATAAATGCGAAAAAAGAAAATAAATAAAAAAAATATAGAAATAGCTTTACATTTTTACATCATTCTTAATTTAGAGATAAGTATTTATGTACTTACCTATCGGAAAACTTATTATTATTCTTAAATTTCAGATTTTCGTGTAAAGTGGATATCTTGTTCAGTGCTTCCTAATACACACATAAAAAAATAGTACGAAGCATTACATACGATATAGATTATACAATTAAGCTCATCAATATTCTATTTTACAATTTCTCAATATATTATTCATATTTATATTCACCTCTTTGTTGATCTTATCATATATTAAGATTTTGTAATATTGATTTATAGCGCTTATTTGCTCACACATTTTCTTGATTATTAATCAATTTCCAGCAATATTAAAGAAGAAGTATATGTGTCTCGTTATCTTCGAAAACAAGTGAAGATGATTTTATGTAAAAAGAAAATGTTTTGATTTAAAGTAACCAGTTGGTAATTAGAAGCGCTCTATATAAATAATCTTTCTGTACATTACACCAATAACACACTGAAGATCAAACAAGTAAATATTACGATTATGTGATCTAAACAGTATCTATAACGTACGTATCTAAACGCATAATAATGTCCAAAATTAGGATATAAAAATAGCTTATACGTTTAGATAACGAGTATTTATATTTCCAATGAAAATGAAAACATTTATATCTTTTGTAGAATTCTTTATTTGTAGATGTGATATTAATTTTATCTGCATTCTCTCTGAATATGAGATAACATAAAAATCAAAACGTCTATCATCTTGATGTCTTAAATTGATTTTTTATTACATATTTTTTATTTTCTCATATCATTTATTATTTTATCTGTCACTGAGAATGATCGTACATTATAGAGATAGAAGTTTGACTTTATTATTAATGTATATATTCATAAAATTTATTTATCCTAACATGATCAATTAGCGTAGCTCATTAACCTTATAAGTTCTTGATTTTTAATCTGTTGAAATTATTATATAATCTTTAAATTATTTCTTCTTGCTTAATGTAAAAACAAAAATTATATCAGAAATAATAAATTAAATAATTAGAAATATGGTTTTGTACAATTCTACTGATTAAATTAATATTTGGTCATAAACTAGATTGCAAAGTATATTCGTCAATTAAATATTGGAAGGATACAGCCAGATACTTTGGAGCTTTAATCATCCATACAGCACAGAAAGATTGCAGAATGATTTCACTGAAACATTGCAATATTGCATAGTGGTTGCGAAACGTTGCTGAATTATTGTTGCAAAATTCTAATAATGTTAAGATATTTTTAACATTATTGTTAACGCTTTTTGTTATATTGCAACAAAATGTTCTAGCAATATTGCAATGTAATATATTTGGATAAATTTTTTACTGAAGACTCTCTAAAATAAAAATTATTTCTACATATCTCATTAACTTTAATCTTTCTACAAATCGCATTTCTAGTGATATGTGCTTTCCAAAAGTAATTTTTTGTGATAAAACCATAAAATATTCCAATAAATATAGTATTAATTCTGAAGGATAAATTTATTCGTAAGGATAAAACATGTATGTGTGTATCCCGAGCAAACTACACAAATATTATCCACATTAATATAATAATACAATCGCTCAGTAAATTAATCATGGATTAAGTTAATCGCAGTGATTCTTTTTAATTCGAAACCACTCCGAGTTAATTGAAATCGATTAAAAAATGAATGTGAAATTTATCAATAAAGTTCGGGCGCTGGTTTATTTTTGCGTTCACATCAGGCATAAATACATCATCGATCACATAATTAATATTTCGATAAATCGTTTTCAGTAGTTTAATTGCTTATCATCTTATCCGATAATGATGCATTGTATCCAAACTCGATATTATACAATCTTTTGATTTCATATTTAAAATAAATATAAAATTTAGTTAATGAAATGGCCGTCAATAAATTTTTTATTTAAATATAAAATGAATTATATTAATTATATTATATCATAAAAACGGCTGTTAAACTAAAAGAGTGTATTACATAAATATTGTAAAAACTTATATTTTTATATTATTATTGTTGTAACAATTAAGAAATTATAATTTTGCAATGTGGAATATTACAAGCATATTACTAACATTTTGCAGGCATATTGTTAATTTACATTTCTGTAATACAATGTTACACTCTGCAAAGTTACATTGCAATATTTCATTCTTATTGTTTATCAAATGTTAAATAAGAAGAAATGATATTGGATCTATTTGTATGCATATAATTTGCACGTAATAAGATCAGGAGAATAGAACAAGAAAAATATGATAACAAACGTAACGTTGGAGTACAACGTTCAAATTTAATAGTATATTTCCGTTCTTGTCACATGACTCACATTTAAATCGTCACTTCCGAGGAGAAGAAACATTGAAAATTTCCCCAATCTTTTTCTGAGAATTCCCCAGAATTTTCAGGAGAAGCCTGAACTACCTGTAGCAGTCTGTTTCTAGTGAATGTAAAGCAAAATAAAAGTGTATCGAATAGAAATCTTAGAATAGAAAAGAGATCCGTGAACAATCATTGACATAATGTATGCTAATTACACAAAAAATCGTCAGAAAGCAAATCGTCAATGATGAATTGTTGCAACAAAGCATTCCATCAAATATCGTATTGCAAAGTAACGATATTGTTGTAGCTACAACTGTGACAACATCAATTTCGTTAGAATAGTATAAAACGCAGTAGATTATATTTCTATAAATATTTGTTTAAATAAAAAAAAAAAGAATAAGAGGAAATAAAAATGACAATTGATTTGTCGACTGTGCCGCTTGTTGCAGCCACTGTTGCGAGCAGACAAGTTATCGCAACAATGTTAAATCCTGTGAAGGTTTTACCAAGCGATAACGGTTTGCCAAGGTATGCTATCGTTCGTGATTTTAATAGGTATAAATATGCATTTTCGAAAATGTCATGTGTTAACTAATTTTTAAATAAATTACAAGGGATTGGAGAGGTTTGGCGCATCAGTTAGAATTCAACTCAAAATTCGTGTCAATGCTTGTGTCACATTCTGATCCAACAATGCGCATATTCACAGAGTTGACAGACAAAAATAAAAAAGATTTTACAATAAAAGATTTTCAAGCAATGATGGAACAGATGGATAGATGGGACATTATTGATGACACTGAAGCTTTGTTCCGTATGTATTATATTAAATAGAACAAAAACTTGTTTTTTGATATTCATTAGTTTGATAAAAAAATATATATAAATAATATATAAGAATGAAAAACTTCAATAATAATAATTATCGTTAAAAGATTTTTTTATTGTTGTAGAAAGTGATGCTGAGAAGTATTTGGAGCATCAACAAAGAGCTCAAGTGTCAGCAGATCCGATGGACGAATGTACCGATAAAAAAATACTTACTTTAGGTTTGTAATGGTTCAGTGACTTTAATTTAAATTATTTTGTGCAATATATAATAGACTTCAGTCATGTACATAATTATATTAAACGACATAATATTTGTATGTTTTTTATAGATGATATTCACAGATTAAAGCAAGGTTTAGCACCGCAATATTACGATGCATTTCTTTTATATGCAGAAGAAGATATTGTTTTTGTGAAGGAGATGATTGAGAAGCTTGAGATACAATTTAAGCTAAAGGTATTGCAAATAAATGAAATTTATGCGTGATTTCTTTCTTACATAAGTTTAAATAAAATTAAACTGCGTTATTGCTTTCAGTTGTGTTTGAAAGATCGAGATTTGGTAGCTGGTTTAGAATTCGAACATGAAGCAGTAATGGAGTTAATATCGGAACGATGTAATAGATTACTCATTATAGTATCACCGAATTTAATGACACACTCAGCAAACAAATTTTTTTTAAACTATACTCAAGCTTTAAGTATCGGTATGTTTTCATATATCATATTTCTTTTGAAATGCAATTGAAACGATATTTTGAGTATTCTTTTCTGAAAGATCGTATTTTTCTTTAGAAAAGCGACAAAGAAAAATTATACCATGTATATATAAAAGCTGTGATTTGCCATTTCAACTGAAATATATATTTAATTTGGATTATAATCGTAAAGGATTATTTGATTTTTGGGGCAGATTACGTGATTCTATACAAACTTCAAATTCTACTGCTACAAGGTAACATAATTCTTGTGTTCATTTTTATTTTATTTTAAGAATCTGAATGATATCATTATTAATTTTATAGCAGTTCAACTCAAATAGGAAATAGTAGTATAACGCAAGAGACTACAGAAATAAAGAAAACTTTCTCCGATAAGTACATTGACGAACCTTACATTACTCAAAAAACAAGTGAAGCATTAATATTTCCACAACAGAAGAGTGAAAATTGTAAAGATGAAGTTATCGCAAAAGTAATAAGTGATATAGAAACTTTAAATGTTAATAATAAAAAGAACAAGACGTTATTACGATGGGAAAATATTACTTCAAATTTTAAGACGAAGCAAACTAAGAAAAGTGATCAGTTAACTACAGAAGCAATTGTTCAAAATCTACCATCGGTGGATAACTTAGATAGCTTAGATTTATCAAGTACTCACGTATATGAGAAAAAGAAGAAAAATTTATTTAGCAAGTTCATAAAGAAAAAAATTCTCGTGAAGACTTGATGACAATCTTTATACAAAGAATATATATAAAAATCATATATATTTTTGTATGTGCAGAAATACATTTAAATGTTTACAATTTAATAGATTTATGAAGATATACACTCAAAATGAGTTTTACATATAACAATTGTACATGTGTGTTGCCAGAAGAATAAAGTGTAAAGAATATTACGGATGAACGATATAATATGTATTTATTATTTTTGAAATTATTGATCTAAATAAGATATATTATTGGACTTAACTATTGAAATTAATTGTTATATAAAAAATTCAAAAAATTATATATGTAAATTATAAGATAATGTAAATATACATATATACATGTTATACAATATGAGATTAATATATATATGTATATACACACACACATATATATATATGTATATATATATATATATAATATATTAATTAACGTATATACATTTTATATATTGTATAATAAATATATTATTATATTAAAAATATAAGTATGTATTTATTTTTATTCCCATTGTCAGCTAGTATTTGGCTTGTCAGACCAATTAGATTTAGAGTATTTGAACAGAGAGAAACCTGAGAGAGGACATGAGAACCTTTTTCTTGTAACCGCAAAATGCCCTCGCACACTACTATCCTCTAAAGAAGTAGATGCAAATTACAATATCCATTTTTTTCGGTGCTTCTGATGAAAATTAATCATTAAAATTGTTGAAATCTTTATTAATTGATAAATTTTCTGGTGAAATTAAAATTTCTATATATTTTTATAACTTTCTCACATTTTTTTACGAATTGGAACATTTCTCAGAAAATCTTTTTTTTCTCAGGATTTTTTATATATATTAATTATGAAATATTGTAAGATTTCTAAGATTTTTTGTAAGTATAATTTCTGATGAAATGTTATAAAATCTAAAAAATTTAAAAATATTTCTTAAAAATTGAGATGAGAAATTTCCGAATATTTCAGAATTCACTTGTATGAAAAATTCTGAGAGAAGATGTAAACTGTCCGAATATTTCTGAGTATTTCTGAAATATGTTACAATTCGTAAAAATTATATAAAAATTATGAGAAAAATTTTCATCAAGCTTTACTTCAGCGATTTCAAAGTAACAAGATTCAAAAGTAACAAAAAGCCACAATACATTTATCTTTTGTTAAAAATATTGCGTATGTGTAATACATTGCGTGTATTACTAGCTTGCACAATTAATTATTCATAAATTCATATCGAGATGATAATCATGTATCAACAGATATTTCATATGATTCATTCGTTTGCAATCAAAACGCGATGAAAAACAGAATTTATTACTACTTAGCGATATTTAGAGAATTGAAAGGCATAGAGATATACTCCATGCAATTCCTATAAATGAATAAAAATGCATTCAGGATTGAAAAGCATTCATTTTAACATTCGTGAATCAATATTTCTGAAAATCTGAATCCATTTCAATTCATTTCAATCCATTCTCGTTTGCTGGGTATAACTCTTGATTATTCTTCGAACGGTATTACACGAGTCATAAAAAGCTACGTTAATATCCTCGTCCAAATAACGCAATTTATGCAATTCCTACTTTAACAATTAATATAATTTGCATAATTAACAATATAATTAATTTTTCGTTTTTCTGCATTTTTCGTGATATGATAAAAAATTGAATGTAACTTTGAAACTGTTTATCGGTAATAAAAGAAATATTTTTCTTTTTTATTAATCTCTAGCCCATTTTATTGACTCTAATTATATCTTAAGATATAATAAGAGATTCAGCTCTTTTATAAACTCTGAATTTATTTCGCAATGATGACGAATTGATGTGTTTGATATTCATTTCTAAAAGTTAATCAATAATTGCATAATAATATAGATAATAGCTGTATATTACATTTTTCAGATGATATTTTCCCTCTCACGGGTACACCTTGACGTGGTGAGAGGGCTCAGTACCCGGAGGATACTACACGAAAAGAACGGTTTTTCTCAAGTATCTAAAAATTCTCGGATTTATCTGAATGATATATCTAGATAAATTTTTAGATCTTGAGTAAAATCATTCTTTTCGTGTAAAAATCCAACGGGGAAGCTAACGTACCCTCGTCCGCCGATTTAATTAAAAATGAACGAACCGCAGCCGGTTCGTCGCGTCGCGCGTTTACTTCGGGAGTGCCGTTCAAGTTATCGGACTTAAGTTATAGTCCGCGCGTGATTATAATTATTATTCGCGAGTGTTTTACGCGAGTGTCCTGTGCGAGAGGATGTCAACCCAATTCTGAGAGGAGCAGGAGGTCTGGGAAAGGCATCGGGCACTGGCGGAGCAACCTTGCGGTAAATATCATTTTTTGCTTATATAAAATCAGTATCTTTCTCCTGTTTACTCTTGAGTTGTTTTATTTTACAATGATTTAAAAATGATAATTAGAAGAAAAAGATTATTTAAAATTATTTTGAAATTTGATAAATATTTTTAAGATCTTTTTTATAAAACGTATAATTATGTTTATAAATGTCTAACTGAATGATGAAATTAAAAAATTCGATGCGTATATAAAAACTATATATTTTGAAAATTATATGATTATTTTCAAGAGAACTTTGCGTTTAGTAAATATTTTTTAAATATATAAAAATTAAATTTATATGATTTTCTTTTGCTCTGTTTTAATTGAGATTTTATTTTCTTTTTGTTACAGAATCATCGTAGCGACATTGCAGATGTAACTCCGCTGTTGCGCGTCGAGTTGGTGAGTAATGAATTAATTTTTTTATTGAGGTAACAGATGTATGGTAATTTCATTAATATACTATATATCTAGATGCATATATGCGTCAATTTAATAAAAAACGGATAAATGTATCAATATATGTATAAAATTCCATGCATCCGTTATCATCTTAAAATGGATAAATTATAACAGATTAGGATAAACTTAATCCTGGATGCCTCTTCATTTTGAAATTTATTATGCATGCACTGTTAAATGTATAATACGTTACATCCGGTTTGAATTATTTTTAATCGTTTTTATAAATCGCCACTGCTTTCATTCAATATCTCGTTAATTTAACTAAAACAATATAATAAGTATGGATAGGTAGGGATTGTATAGGTAGGATGATAAGTATGGATAGATTATAGGAATAAACACATCGTATGTATATACTCTCTCTCTCTCTTGATAATTGAAAAACAGAGAATTTTTAATTAATTTTAAGTTTTATTTAATTATTAGCGTTCCGTTCCAATTATTAAATATAAAAATAAACCAAATTAATTCCAAATTTTATTGAATTTTCAGCTACTCTGAAATTAAATTTTTTAAAATTCTATACACACTGTTAGAAATGTAAATGAAGCTCGTGGATTAAATTAAAAGTAATGAATGATTAAACTGAAAATTAAGTTACAGTAGTTACTTAAATGAAATGAACGTGTACATAAATTTATGAAATTTAATGTAATTTTAGTAAAATTAATGAAAAATACATTAAATTTCATAAATTTTCTTGAAAAATACATTAAATTTTATGTACATATACACAAATATACTTTTTATAAATACATTAAATTTAATGTAATGTCATGAAATTAAATTCAAATTGTGTAACTTAAAAGTTAATAAAATTTAAGAACATTTCTAATAGTGCACGTACAAATTTTATAATGCGTTAATATGTAATTAGTTTTATTGTAAATGTATAATAGTATTAGGTATATATACGTAATATAAAATTTAAACAAACTATGTCCAGATATATGCTATCATACTTTTGCAATTTGCACAACAATTACTAATAAATTATATATTTATTGAAATATATATATATATATATATATATATATATATATATATATATATATATATATACAGATAATATTTATCTCGTCGTAGTAAATCAAATTGTTGCATAATTGATTTAATTATACGAAATCGACGAAATATATTAATAACATATATTAACAAAAATTGTTTATTAATTTAATAAGTTTCATAAATATTTAATTTTGAAACTTTTTTTAATTTTTTGGATTTTATTCTAAATATCAAAAAGTCATTAATAATTTTAAATTACTTATAATTAGCGAATACAATAAAATAATTAGACATAAAAATAAAAAAAAAATTTTAAATATTCTTACTTGCAAAAACGGACTATTAAATTTATTATTACATGGGGGGAGGCTTTTAGTTCGTTTTTGTTAAATTAAATTAATGATATATGATTGGAGAAGTTTAAAGTGTATTCAAAGTCTTTATAATTTTGTTAGTAATTATAGAAACTGTGGAATATACTTACATACTAGTAATTATATTTGGTAAAAAGTTGATTGGTAAAGAGTTGAAAATCGCGTAAAAGAACATGCCTTCGCAATTCCATTTTAACATGAAAAGAAAAAGAGAAAAGATAAAATGTGTAAGAAGTTTAGTTAAAAAGAAACATAGATACTAATACATATTTAAAATAATTACATTATTGAGATATCATTATGATGATCAGTTCATCGTAATTATTTATTTTTATAATCACAGAATCTTATCTGCAGTTTTTTAATGATCTATTTACTTAAGAATATCGATGATATAATTTCTTTTTATCAATTGATCGTAACGTTTTGAAAGACACTCCAGTTTTTCATTTGACGGTACAATATTCTTAATTTTATCATTACTATCCGTCAATTAATGAATTTGTGCAACAGTTACTCACTACTGGTTGTCATCGGTTGACGCATTCCGGTTTGGCAGCGACGCCTCGAGATGGCGATACTGTCGCGCGAACTCCCGCGTGGCGTCGCTCCCGTACGCGCCTGATCGGTAGCGATCGTGGAATGGGATTCCAATATGGCAACCGTCGTGTTAGCCGCACAAGTCAGTGTCGCGGAAATGTTTTGAACTCGCTGAGCAGGCAACCGCGACGACCGGCCGACGTGCGACACATAGGTTAGTAAGGCGATGCGTAAATGTGCCGGCTGCGATACGCGGTCGGTCGATCGGCGCGTGTCACGTAAAAGCTCCGCGAATCCGGGCCGCCCTCGCGAGGACGGTCGCGCGCGTTTTCTCCGCTGTCGCGCGCGCGGTTCCGCGTTTAATAAGCTTTCCGCGGGCACGGGACCGACCCGACGTCACGGATGTCATCGCTGTCCCGTGGACCGCACGAGGATTCGACGCGCGCGTCGAGTCACGTACTCCGTAACGCGCGACGCCGCATCGTGCCGCGTCCGGATACGTATTGTGTACGTTTATGACGATGTGCGAGTATCTCTCTCTGTCATTCGCGCCGATCGTCCGTAAATTATCCGTCTATCCTTTTCTCTCACCCTCGCGTCGCCCCCTCTCGTCGCGAACGCATCGTCTTCGCGCGTCAGGTGTGCGACTGCTGCTGTCGTCGGTACTCCTCTATAGGTGCGTGTGTGCATGCATCTCTCTGTGCGTCCGTGTGTGTTTGTATGTGTGTGCCGTGCGTGGCTGGGTGGCAGCGTGAATGTACGAATTTGTTTTGGAAATGTCGCTCACGTCTGTCCTCACTGTCCCCTCTTCCCTCATACCCCCGGCTTTTTCCTACGTGTCTCTCCTGTCATGTGTCACGCGGTTGACTGTCGCCGCGTATGCATGCGTGCGTGGGTGCGTGTTTGGGCATCAAGAATCCGTTCTTCGCTGGTGGTCCACGACGTCGTCTTCCGCCTGCCTTCCACATCGTGCCACGACGATGTGTTTCCTGAGACGTACCGTCGGGATCATGTCACAGATACTCATCATGACACCTGGACCCAGCGACGTTCGGTGAGTTCATCTTGACTTTCCTTTTATCGGCTTACTTTCGGAGTATCGAGTGTCCTCGCGAAAGATGAAAAAACAGGTTTTTTTACTTCGAAGAAAAACGGGTTTATTGCGATAAAAATCCGCTTTTTAATTAAAATAATGTGGAATTCATGTTAAATATGTAAAAAAAGATATAAAATTTATTTTTTTTGATAGTCATAATTAAAATGCTTGCTGTGACGACATTATTTGATATTTCTTTGTTTTTATGATTTCAAATCGAAGAGGAAACATTCTTACATTATTATAATATATAATAAGTTGATATTTTTTACCGACTATGGATTAAGTACTATTGCTTATAATTATTTGAATGACAAATATTTTATATTTTATTCCATATTTTATTCAATTTTGAAAGCTAAATAAGCAATCGCTCAGCATGTTGTTTATTAACACAGATACCTTATTAGCATAAGTAATATCGTTTTGTTGTGTGTATTAGTTATAATTATGTATGTTCTAAATTTTAATTAAAGCAATATAGTATCAATTCAAAAGTAGTTGGAGATAGTTCGATTCGATGAAACGTTGTTTCATTAATTTACATTTTAGAAATAATATGTAATACAATTGCAAATGCATAACAAAAGTAGCGTCAATTATTCTAATAAGGTATTATTTGTATTAACAATAGTATGAAACATTTAACTTTTAAAATTGGAGTACGGTATAAAATATCATTTGAATAATTATAAATGATATTTATATCAATGACCACTGCCAATTAATCAATTGTACCACATTTTGATTTTTATACCTATCTTTTCATAGAAATTTTTTGGATAAATGTAAAACTGAATTCTAGGACAATAGTGCAGTGCCAAAATCGTCAAAAAATATGTTTTCAAATAAAAAACTTCCAGGTTTTAAGGAAAAAGCTTTTCTGAGTTTTATTCCATGTTTTTAGTTTTTTTTTTATCATTTTTATCTCTACTCGTGACAGGTGTCTTCAGCGAGCACGAGATATGGTTCGAGATCACCTCTGATTGCAAAGACTAAACTTTTGTTTCTTAAACAATTTTATATTACGTGAAAATCGATCGAGATTAAACACACATGAACGAAAAATGTCATATTCGATCAAGGCGATTCTTTGTGGCTAATAATATTTTTTATGAATTTATTTATGGACAATTTCCAGTTCAAGCAAACGGTGCGTTAACAGCTTTCTAAGATGCTCATGTGTATCAATAATGTTAAATTGTTTGTCAATTTAATCTGTGATATTATTATTCCAATTTCCATTTAGGATTTGTTTCAAATCCGACAAATAATAGATGCACAGTTTGCTTGAATTGGTAATTGTATAAATTAACAAGAAATATTAAACATAAAGAACCATCTTGACTGAACCATCTTGAATATGCATTTTTTACTCATACGTATTTCATTTCTTAAATTTTAACAATTTGAAGTCAATGTTTGAAGAAAAATTGACTGTTATATTAGAGGGAATATCTTTCAAAACTATTAAGTACTTTTCATGATTTTTCATGATAAGATCAACTTCTTTTAAATAAAAATATCGCTTATAATAGATTGTTATCATTAAAACTTATTAATTTTTCGATTTTAAAAAAATCTAAATTTTTAAAAATGAAAATAGGATGGTCATTAAAACTTAATTTTTATGTTATATTTCTTGACTACTAATGATTAAATTGAAATTCTGTTAAACTAAATTGAAGTAGCTGATTAGTCCCCCCCCCTGAGATTAGCTGAAGAATGCTGCAATTTTGTAGGTTGAAATCTAATTTCTAAAAAATTAGATTTTATTTTTCGAATCTTTAAAATTGAAGAGTTATATTGATGTTTCAATAGTTCTAAAGGAAAAAATCGGTTTCAAGTTAGCTATAGGAATTTTTGTAAGAACGTTTGATGATTTTGATATATTTTGTTTATTATTTTCTAATAATTATAATAATAGACAGAGATAACATAACAAAATTTTTATCTTATAATCTATGATTATTTATAAACGATAAATATTATTACGTTGGATTTTAAAGAGTTAATTTCTCCTTGTTAAATACACTGTTTCGACTTGTTATTTCACATATCTATTAAACCTCTCCGAAATAGATATAGAATTTTTTAATCTTTCTAAAGTACTTAGCTAACAACGTTTATTATAAAATTCTATTATATAATTCTCTGTCTTTCAAATATTGATGAAAATATTTGAAGCGATTTTGAAATTGCTCATTGCGTTTACAGATACATTCTGGAATGGTAAATATGTCAGGAAATATGAATAGTAGAAATGCTACCTTATATTTTGAATTTTAATATTATTTTTATCATTACGTCAATCCTTATTTCGCGATTACGTGCTCAATCATGAATTTCTGTTTTTCGATATCGTTGAAATATCGCTGACATTTAATTATGTTACAATTAATTATGTTGAGATGCCGCAGACAACGTGAGTAATGAACGGTTTATTTCGAAGAGTTGTCGTTATATTTTCATTTGTATTGGATTCTGCTCCATTCCGAGTATTACTCCGAATTGTATTGCTTCAAGTTTAATTCCGTTTCTCTAATCCAAGATTCTATATTTCTGTTCTATCAGCTCAGATTTCGCTTCTATTCTTTTGACAATCCTTTTCGATTAATCAACTCGCTGTTTGTAAAAGGGTTATATATAAAAAGGGTGGATGTATATAAAAATTTACGACAAGTTTAATATATATCTCGTACACGCATTACTATCATGGAATTTTTACAGCATGGAATGTAGTGGTTAATAAAAAAAATTTTTTTTATGTATAAAAATATTACTATGAGATACTTGCTGCGAACGTTGTTTTGCAGATTTTTATGTTATGTTATAATTAATAATAATTAAGTTATTAATTTATTATCATGAATATACGAATGCTATATATACTATTTTTTTAATTACTTGAAAATTATTTTTTTAGTTACTTGAATTCTATGCCAATTACGTTGCTTTATAAAGACGGATTAAAAATAGCAATTACATTATTTTACTTAATTTTTTTAATGTATGTCTTTTATGCAACCTTTGAAATCGAATGTAATAAATTATATTTAATTGATTTTATAATAGCAATTTACAAATATTTTATCATATTTTTTATTTATATAAGATACTAAAAAAGGATTTAGAAAACGAATAATTTTAAAGTATTCAGTAATTATTAAATTGAATAAAAGATATTAAATTAACACAAATTAAAAAATTAATGTTATAGATAAAATATTTTGATTGATTAGTAATGCAATTCCTTTTATTACATATAACTATATGATTTTGTTACATAAATTAATTTTTGAAATTGTATAAAAGTATCAAAATATTAAAAAGCGAATATTTTATGTGGAACATTTCATATTTAAAATATTTCGATATGAAATGTAAAATATCTTTATAACTAATCACTTTTTGATGAGTTTGATATTTTCACATGTGCAATGAAAAGATTTATACAAAAAAGTCGTATAATTCCATACATATTTATGAAATTAATTATATTACAAAAAAACAAATTGTTTAAATCTTTTGTATCATTAATTCTTGATTTATTTTATTAGACAAATTTTTACTTAATTGGTTACTATTTACTCTCAGAATCCTAAATATTCTTTAACAAGAAATCATATCCGGAAAGAATTTTCTTTAGATAAGCTTTTGGAGTCAAAATATTTTGATATTTAATTTGTCAGAAATTATCAGTTAATTACATTTTACGTAGCGGAAATACCATTTTATTTACCTCAGCGATAATTATAATAGCTTCCGGTTATTTTTGATACGTATTTACATAGAAGTTCAGATATGATTTCTTGACACTCGCTTGATTACGCGTATTTCATCGTATACCGCATTTTATCACAATCCTTGAACATGATATCTAGAGTTTTTTTTCCAGTGTGTTTGTGATATAAAGTTACAATTACGCGACATATTCGTTTCAAGCTCATGTATCAATATAAAATGATTATAACACTTGTATACTTATTGTGAAGGAATTTCTAGTCGTGATTTTTAAATCTCGACTATATCGTGAGTTATAAATGATGTATAATATGTGTCTTAATTTTTAAATATATTAAATAACATTTACTTATGCATATGAAATAATGATTTATTCAGTTAATTGGATATTAGGATTAAAAGCTAATTTAAAAAAAAATTTTACTTGTGTGACAACTTAAAATATATTAAAAAACGCGTAATTGTTTTCTTATAGTTATAATTATACGATAAGATCGAAATTATTTTTTGAAGAATTGATTAGAAGATTGTTTGATTGTTTTAATTGCCAAAACTAAACTTTACTAATAATTGATTAATTACATAATCAAGTTTCTTATTAAATTTGTATTGAAACGAGGTCTATATGAAACTAATTTAAAAATAATTTCTGTTATATAAATTATCATATAACTCTTCAGAAATATTCTAAAAAATAATTTTTCTGTCACATAAATTTATACTTTTTGACAAATTACATTAATTTTGTTAGTACAAAATTGAATTCATATTTATATATGCAATGAAAAAATGAGAGGAGGGGGGAGAGAGAGAGAGAGAGAGAGAGAGAGAGAGAGATCATAATTTTTTAAATAAATCATCCGTTAGACTTTGATTTTAATATTTT
The DNA here is from genome assembly GCF_024713525.1 of Acromyrmex echinatior. Lineage (NCBI taxonomy): Eukaryota > Metazoa > Arthropoda > Insecta > Hymenoptera > Formicidae > Acromyrmex > Acromyrmex echinatior. Next base: position 8,445,293 of record NC_141854.1, read on the forward strand.
GAGTAAACATTTGTTTTAAATTAGAATGAATTTCAGTAATAGAATAAACATATAATATATAGTAAATATTAACAGGTAAATATGACGTCTACATTTAATTAAATATCATCATAAAGATGGTTACCAGATAGTAAACAGCATAAGAATGGGTCGAATGTAATTCTGACACGATATTTTCTCTCACGTATTTATTACGGAGGATATATGTGCAGCTCACTAAATTTTGTTTACTAATAAATCTTGCTGACCATAAACAAAGTAACAGACCTCGACGACTAAAGACTACAAAAATGTAGAATCTTGGGAATAACTTGTCTCAAATCTTATGATTTGAGAAATTTCATAACATGCTTATTACGTTATCATGAATGAATTATGTATTTGAGATCACGCGACAATGAATGTATCAATGCTCGAATAATTGAATTCTCTTGAGGAGAATTCAACAACTATGTAACAATGAGTTTACAATTTTTCCTACTTTATCTCTGTTTACTCGTCGGAAAGATTCTATATAACTAGTTGCACATTATATAAAGATGCTAAAGTAAAATTAGAATACATACGTTTAGTATCTGATAAGCCATTATTTTATGAAGTTGAAGTTCTACATGACATTCAAATTAATTTCAACCGTTTATTTTACAACATATAAATTTATTTTTTGAAGCTTATACATTATGTTTCCCTGAAAGATTTTTTCGTGAAAAATTCGAGTTAAATTTTTTTAAAAACGATTTGAGACAATAATATTTTGAAATAATTAATAATGAGAAAAAATGAAAAAAAGAGTGAGATTTCTTTCCTTTATAAAATGAAATTTGAATTTCACTCCAAAAGAGTTATACTGTCATTATCAAAAAAGAGTGAAAAATTTACAATTTTGAATAGAAGTAGCAAATTTTTATTTTTTTCAAGAAATTTAGAGAGCAAAGTTTCAGGTTTTCAGCGAAAATATTTTTTAAATTGTGGTACGATAATTTTTAACAGAGTTATAAGTAATTAAAGTTAAAATACTCTTTTTATTTAATTCGCGATAACTTAGTAGCAAAAAAATCTTAGTAACGTTAAAAAACAAAGATTTTATAGGGATGTTTAAGCTTTTATGTTAAAAAGCTTTTACGTTGTGAAAATTTTCGCAAGTTTTTTTAAGCACAAGACAAGCTCATATAAAATGAAAAGAAAATTTCCCATTTTAGCTCATAGCTTTCTATATGTAAAAATGACCGAACTCACAAAAACTTAAAAGACGAAAGGTTGCTATGTCTTTTAAGTTTTTGTGAGTTCGGTCATTTTTTACATATAGAAAGCTACGAGCTGGATAAAATGAGAAATTTATAGAAAGCTATTATATTAAATTAATTAAAATGGGAAACATATAGAATGCTACGAGCTGGATAAAATGGGAAAAAATAAAAATTTTAAGTTTTAAAATCTTTTTTTAAATTTAAATTTCGTTCATTTTTTTAACGAAATTATAGCTACTTCAATTTTGAAGTTCGTAACGCTACGAACTTTTGTTTCAATCCAATATCATCTTGTCAACTGTCGTATTACGAACGATTACTGAACACGAACTTTGACGAATAACTAAAGGAGCGAGTTTCTGACAACTTTTTATTGCACTTTTATAATTGTATTCTATATTTCTGCCGTCGATCAAATAGACACGAATTATATTCGACACAAGAAAACTATTTTGCACTGCTGATATATCTATACGCGCAAACTGTTCGGTGTACTATATTTTCAAATTATATTGAATAATTAGTAGAATTTAATATCGATGATACATCTTTTCTGATTCATCTTATACTCGTATTACTCTGACAACATTGCATTGTATTATAAGAAAAAGAACATCTCAAGTGGCTCACTTTAATTTTACATTTTTATGTTTTTTTATATTACAATGTTCAACGGAACAATTCTATATCATCTTACTCAAATTACTTGTATGTGAAACACGATTAACAAAATTTTTTAATTTTCTAATTCATTATTCTAGTATCAGTATTTTAGCTTAGCATTAATTGAGAGAGTGTTCAATTTAAATTACAAATAATAAAGAGCAAATTAAAGAGAGGGTTCAATTTAAGTTTTATCCAAAATAAAATTCATAATAATTAGAAATTGATGTAACAAATGAATTAATTTTTTATCGCAAGATTAAATAGTAAACTCAAAGCAGATCTATTATATTGGTAAAGATTTAACTCTGTTACTATGTTTTTCTCATAAAATTAAAAATTAAAATTTAATAACGTTTATATTATCTTTAAAATTTTATTTAAAAGATGTATTCCAGACACTATAATTTTATTTAAAAAATTATTTTATTATATAACGTGTTTTGTTATTATTGATTTTGTTATTATTTTTGTTTTTTTTACGCACGTATGATTAAAATGATTTATGAATTAAATTAAAATCTTTTTATGAAGCATATAAATATGATTTAGTATTAGTCATTTTTATAAATTTTGCTAGTGTATTGCATTGGATAAAAACACTGACATGACAGTAAAATCGGGAATTTATTATGGGTTTTTCTATCTTGGATTTTTTCGGCCAACCCAGATATGAAACAGATGATTTTACAAGTTTTATATAAATTGATTTATATAAATTTGTTTTTATGTTTTAATATTTTACTTATTATGTAAGATAGGATTTGTTTTTATATATTAACATTGAACAAGTTCTAGTTCAAGAACGAAACGTTTATTAAAAATTTGAAAGACATTAAATATTAACTATCAAGAACTTGGCTCTTAGTTCTTTTTACCTTTTATTGTTTTATTCAGTTGAGCCTAATAATTCAATTCTTATATAAATTTACTATTATATATGAAACAAAAATTATTTATTCTGCTAAGAAAGTGAAGAAAAGAAAAGTTAACTTTCCGAATATATTTCTTTCAACTTACGAAATCGAGAGTTAGTGGCTTATACACGTATGCATCCTACTGCACGCGATAGTAAATTATATGAAAATTTACTGATATCACTTTGAGAACAATTTATGTAAATGTATTAGATACACGCAAATTTGAGTATTCTGTTGATTCACGAAAAGTAAATTCTCAATTCTTATAATATTTACGTTTCAAATTAAGTATATTGCTATTCCACATCTTATTTATCTACTTAATGCTAATCTTTACATTCGACAACTACTGCTTTTCATTTATCTTCATTTTCTGTGCAATTCATCATGCTATGCTTTAAATTGATAATAATATGATTAGATTTATAGCCTTACGTTCTTTACGAACGATTGGAACTTTACTTTTAATAAATAATAATTCATTGGTTGATATATTGAATAAAAATGATAAAAAAATGTAGATAATTTTTTTATCACACAGAACATCTAATGTTGTATATGAATATATCTAATATTTAATTTATCTTTGTTATATAAATTAGTTATTAGAATATTAAATTTAATGAATTAATTGTATTTTTGGAATAATTTCCATAAAACATTTAAATATTGTTGATACTTAAAAATATGCACGAAAAGAGATAAATTAACACATTGCCTGCAAATTTTAATCTTATTGTTAGCTGAATTTAATGTAAAATTTTGGTTTTTTTTAAAACAATTTTTCTTTCACTATAATCTTGTGATTATGAAACGATCGTGCGACAACAGTTTTTAATTAGGTCAGGTATGAAATTTACACCATAATGGATCTTTGCACCTAATCTCAAGCAAACAGTTCTCCGTTCTTCCTTGCACTTTCATGGTCGTTGCATTGTTATCGTGTTAACATTATATCGCGTGGTGCAGTTGGGAATATGAATATAGAGAGTATACTAGAAATGTTGCTCATATTTCTTGGGGTACAATTTATTATATTAAGATATACTGCTCAATGCGTTTTCCTTGAAGTATCTTTGAATGTCCGAACTATAATTCTCTATTTCTCCATGTGTTTCACGTATATTCATTCGCGATGTGCATGGGAATATAATGTGGTGTAATAAATTATCTTTCGTATCTTTATACTACGTGATATTATCGTGAAATACAGATATTTTATTTCTGTACTATAAATTGATGAATAGTTGTACCGAATTATTGCCTTTCTTCGCAGAGAAATAAATTACTTTATTAAGAATATTTTGATATATTTTTACTGCTTTGTTTAATTATTTTGCCAATTTTATAAATCTAGAAGTGACACATTATATGTATTTAAGAATTTATTTTTTTTGTATTCTTTAATATATTTTTTAAATTAAATATTATATATATCTATATTTTTACATATAATACATTGAAGAAATACTGATATATAATAAGAAAAATGTAAAAGCGTTAAAAAATGTTTTACCTGAAACTTTTTTTGTTTATAAAATATGCTGACATGTTATAGTAAACTCTGTTCCAACGAAACGATAGTTGTTGGCGCGTCTGATATTCACTGGCGAATTATTGCCACATTGTATCATCCTCTAATGTATTCTGTTGTATTCACGAATAGGCGTAACTGATGCGTTCTAACATAATTTAATTCAGGCTTAGTCACCTAATTTTTTTTAAGTAAACAATCACCTGAGATGTTTTTATATCATAATTAATATTATTATTATTGATACTATATTGTATAATTATTGATTATTTTCTGATTTATTAATATTTCAACAATATAGATATGAATTTAATTACAATTTTCTGAAGAAAGTAAGTAGAAACCAAATATTAAACTGAATAAACATGTTAAATAGCTTATATGACATTTTCTAAAAAATTAAATTTAATTAATATAATGCTTTTTATGTGAGTTTTTTAAAGATTCCTAAGAATAGTTAAAAAGGGAAAAATATGTTAAATGATATCCATACAAAGCAATATTTTACAATAATTCACATTTTTTCGTTGCTGAAGTGGAAAAATGCTCCAGATAACTATTTCTAGGTTAACAAAATTTAATTTTAATCTATTATGTTAGCTAATGAAATATTCGTATAATTAAAATCCTTATACGCGACTACATCTTTAACGATAATTCATCTTTTTGACGTGACCTTTATAACTAAGGAATTGCCAAAAGAGAGACGAGTTTATCTATGTTTCATTGCCAAATGTAGAATGAAATATGGTTTCGTCGAATGGCTTACGTTTTTCGATGCAATCGAACACCGGTTTTGGCACCGAAAAATTCGCCATTGCGATTGTAGGTTTAGATAATCGAATAATATAAACTTTCGTGTATAACATGCGAATTATTCTCTATTTCAAAAGTTGTTTTGGACATATATTGATGTCATTGCATTCTTTTTCTGTTTTTATTTGTTCGTGACTTGTATTAAAGCTTCACGATACTGCTAATCATTTTAAGAGCAAGACAGTTCTTTACGCTCACGCGTTTACTTAAGACATCCAATTTATTTTAGATAGCAAAAATTGATATAATTTTATTGTAGCATATAACTTTGTTGTAGAATTCAATTTTCGACGTTGTAGGGTACCGAAAAATCTATTGAAATGTATCTTATGCGCTAATTGCTGGTTCCTTTGTTTTCAGTTTTTGTTAATACGAGTATATAGATCATTTCATGTTTATGCCAACGAAGTTGTTTATACACAGAAGTTAATATTAGACATCAATGTAGTTGCCTTGTGAAATAAGTGAATAATAATTGGAATTCAGTAATCGTTCTTGAAATGAATTAATTTAGCTAGCCTAAAGGGATTGTATAAAAATTAATTTTGTAGAATTACTTGAAACTATCGAAACTTTAAAGTTTTTTAATTTTCAAATTATTCGATTAAGATATGAAACGGAAACGGCTCTGATTGTAAATTAAATTAATCGAATTTAAATTATCTAATATTTCAATGATGCAAGATGTGATGATTATTAAAATTGTAGTAGTAAATTGAATCAATAAATAAAAGTAAGCATTATTCGCATATATTTAGTTCAAGAATGAAAAAAGGGTATAAATTAAAATTATAACTTTTTAATAATTGGAACTTCTATGAAACTGATCTTCTATCAAATCTGATTGAATTACAAAAATATTTGAATTGCAAAAATTATTTTTTGGTAGAGATAAACTCTTAATTTCATCCCTTGTAAGATTATGTAATTGATTTTATCAAGAGTGAAAAGTCAAAGGAATTGATAAAATTCTAATTTTTTATATTAGGTGTTGGAATTAATTCGTAGCGTTTTTTAATGAAAGAATGTTATTTATTTCACATGAGCATTAAAAAATACATTAATGAAAGTACTTCCCATCACTTGTAAAACGCTACGAATTAATTCCAACACCTAATATTAATATGATCTTTTAGAAATTATAATTTTAGGAAATAACAAAAAGAACTATTATTCTCATCTGATTTAATGATTTGATGAATTCGAGTTTCAAGCATAAAAAAACCTTTAATTATAGTTACGAGCTACTGTCGTCGTATACTTTATATCCCTGAAAGGTATTTAGATATTACTGCACTTTTTATGATTGCGTCGGAGTCGTTCGTGGGAATACCTTTTGTAGCTCTCGCCTGGCCAGGGATTGCAGAGGCGATGGTAATATGCAAAGATGGTAACGATCCGAGGCGGCGAATATATTGCACAAGGATTGTCGGTTACACAATTCCTTCGTTCGGAATCGGTGGATCAAACCATCTTGGCATCGTTCCATCTTGCACTTCGACTGCGCTTGCCAAAATTGTGCTATAGATTAACACATTAGTTGCTAATATGAGAGTGTAACAATGCTTTCAATGATAAGAAAAATTTGTATTAGAATAACTTTTTATTGCTTAATATATTATATTTCTAACAAAAATAAAGTTTTATGAGATTCTTTTAAAGCGCACAACAATAAGATCAATATTCGCAGAAAGTTAACAGTGATTAAATTTTTAAAATTTTTTTTAAATGAATTTTTTCTATATTATTTAGTTATTATTTAAATATTTTGCAGCTGAATGTACAACTAAGCAGATAATCTATTAATTGTACGTAAAAAATAAGTTTAAGTTATAAGGAAAAAGAGTTTCGTTTAATTTAAAATGTAGATTAAATTTTTTTTATGACATTGCATTTTTGGAGGAACTCAATCCCTTATCTTATCACATAAATTCATTAATTTTTTTATTAGCAGAAATATTGTGCATATAATTATTCTATATACATAATTTATAATACAACTTTATCTTGCATTTAAATATGTTTTATTTTAATTTAACCATAAAAATGTTAAATAAGAGAATAGCAATATCTATCGATTATCTATTAATTCTTGTATGTATTATTGATTGTAATAGAATATTAAATTTTAAAACCAACTGAAACTATTTATAAAATAATTTTAAAAATGTATAATATAATAGGATAATAACATAAAATTAGTAAACAAAAACAGTAATACGCTGAGCAAATTGATAATATTTTAAATTGATTGATATTTTAGCTGATGGAATAAAAAATTGGTCGCAAAAGAAAAGGAAAATGATGCCATTATGAGCATTGTTTACTTGTGCTGTTTATTGTTTTTGTAGATCACGTGGAAAATGCTGACAGTGTTTCTACATAGATTATGTAGGGAGATAGGCAGCTTACGTCTCTCAATGTATATACGCAGCTATCGACTGTTCATACATCAGCGCCCAATACTGATCCTTGAGAGTAACGTTTGATTTAATTGCCCTTCAAATTCTCTTGCACTGAAGCAGAATGTAGTCAAATATTAGTCGTGTTCAAAATATCTTCTCTGCGCGTATATCGATTTTTCTTAGGATTAATGCTGTTTTTTGCGAATCGATCAGACGGGAATATCAATTGTTTTTCTTTAAAGATATCGTATCTCTCGCCGATTTAAAAAGTTTGATGGGGAAAAAAGGGTAACCTTGGTCTTTTCTTTTGCACGACTATTGTGTAGTCCTCTCAATATGAGATCAGTCGTAATATTGATTTTGTTGTCAATACCGATTGATGATTAGTTTTTCCTGTATTATTTGATACGAAAGTTGCCATTCAGAAATATCTGCGGTTATAAATTTAATTTATTAAATATGTAAAGAAAGATTTTTTTTCTTATCATTAATTTTACTCGATTAAGTCGCGATGAAGACGATTGTAGAAACTTGTGACGTATGAGATGACAAAAAGTGTAAAAATAATGGAAAAATGATCTTATCACACCAAGGTCAGTATACAGCAAAATGTTAAGTAGCTTCAATGAAAGAGATAGATAATATATAATATTATGACGCAAATTATGCAAAGATACAGACTTGGAAAAGATGATTTGATTGCATAGCTTAATATGCTAAACATGGCTAGATGATTTTGATACGAAGATTGATTAAGATAACTCCAGTATTTTCATTGAAACACACTGAAAAAAAATTTTCTAAGTCTAAATAATTTTCTTGAATAGTGCTAAATAAACATTTCCTTATTGCAAATAAATATTTACTAAATAGAAACATACATTAATTGATTTAAATATTTTCTTTTTTTTAAATAAATATTTACTTGCAATAAAAAAACGTTTATTTACAATTAGATATTATTCAAGAATATTACTTAAGGGGATGCTAAACCGATTACCAAACTTGATCGAAGTCGATAGTACAGACTTTTTTAATTCCAAATTCGATAATAGTGGTGACATCTTTGATTCATTTCTTACATTATATTATATATATATATATATATATAGTTCTGTCTTACTCAAACGCATACATCTGTCCTTATCTAACAATGCCAGCATCATCTATCGCAAAACTACGTAACTACTGTTACACGGAATTTCGGTTCTGTTGACATTCCCAGTCTTCGCAAAGCATCCACATACACGTATTTTCCACTGGGTGAAAATACTTTTCTTCTAGATCAGAACCTTCCAAAAAGGGCACCGCGGGCCCTTATTCTCTTGCCTCTCGCCCGCTCGTGCTTGTCCCCCACCATAAGTCCAACGCTTGTCCTCTATTCATGGCTGTGCACCGGCACGTATCATTTCGTATAACAGTCAGGCGCGGTTTCATTGAAAGATAAATATGTATACCGAGAAAGAAATAAAAGAAGCCATATTTATGATTTATTTTATTTTCGTTTTGGGATCTCTATTAATCCTAAGAGTTATATTTGCATACTTACATACTTGCTTGCGACAGCTTTAAACGCGTGTGGTTAGAAGATTGGTGGAAGGTAGCGTTGGAGGGGGTAAAATTAGGAGGGGCCTACTTATCGTTGAAATCTTGGTGGGGGCATGATCACATGACCATTTGGAAGGTTCTGTTCTAGACCTTCAATCTTAGTTCTACAAACTCGATATCGTTTGTTAAGTAATATGATGCGTGCTTATTTTTAAAATATGAACTCTAAAACTCTTATATCAAGCAAATATATACCTGAGGTGACAGCTGTACAAGTCAAAAGTAAGTGAACTTTTTTTCGAGTTTTTTATGAAATCCAGTGCAGCTGAGGTCTTGTTTGTGCGTACTTTAATTTATGTAATAACACTTTTGCAATTTGTAAATCCTATTCGGAGATTTTTTACCGAGTGGAAATGATAAAACCGGCGGCTTTAGCATCCTCTTAAATTTATAGGATTTTTTTTCAGTGCAGGCATTAAGGGTATATTCACAAACTTGCATAGCCGCATAAACGTATACATAAAGAAAATTATTCAGTCACATTTTACGTGTGTCTTTGTAGGAGAAATGCGATTGGATAATTTTTTTATGCACACGTTTATGCGGCTATGCAAGTTTGCTATGGATATACTCTTACACCGCAGAAATCAGAAAAAATGAAAGATGAGGGTAATTTACAGGCAACCATTCTGTTATGTACGCATTTATACTATATCAGTATTACGATTTCAGTTCTTTTCAGTTAATATTAGTAAAACCACTGTTAGTTGAATCGATTTGTCAATATAGTAAGTAGAACATATTCATAATCTACATAAAATGATCACTGTAGAGTGCAAAAAGCTTAATGATTATTATGGTGATAAAGTATAGAGGGATAGTAAAGTAAAATGAAGTACAACAAAATACAAGTATTTAGCTCTTATATTCTTTATTCAGCTTGATTTATCTTATATATTCCATTTGTTTGGAGGGAATGTACAGTATTTTTAATGGATGAGATTTATATATAAAACGTTAAAAACTGGATCAGTAATACAAGTTGACTGCCATAGTTCAGGTACTGGCGCAATATTGGCAAACTACTGGTTCAGTACTGGCTAAGTATACTGGATGATAACTCGGGCCCAGTCAGGTACTAGTCAATCATTTGCCAGTGATGATCCAGTACTGATTGACAGAATCCTTGCCGTTAGTTGACAGTCGTAGCAATGACTAAGCGTTGATTTCGTTATAATTGCTGCAGGCGATCCTATTGGTACCCAAAACTAAGTGCGCAAATTGGATTTAGTGCATTAAATGTAATAAATGTATTATCTGAAACATGTATTTCATATCTAACTGATACACTTGTAATGCAAAAAATTAGAATTATTATCTATTATTTTGTATACATATTTATCAGTCTTATTCCTTAATAAAAGGAATAAGACCTAAACTTTCATAAGTTATTGCGTCATTTTACGTTTTATTTCTAATAGCATTATTTGTGAATTTTTTATGAACCATACATTCCACTTGTAAATAGTTGTATAATCTCACCATTTGTTAATATGAAAAATAAATATTTCGGATTCCCAATATTTTTTTCATAGTAGCAAATAGTATAAAATTTTTATTTAAATAATTTATTTACCTTACATATAATAAATGATCTTGATAAATTAAGATTTTGATAAGTGCAATATGTATACATATACCATACTGAAAAAAATGCATGTAATTTTATATGGAAATTACATGTCTGTGACCGAAAAATTACCGGAAATATGATTGGAAATTTACAATTTCCAGTAAATTTTCAATCATATTTATGTGATTTAAGTAATTTTCCAGTCATAAACATGTAATTTCGATGTAAAATTACATGCATTTTTTTCAGTGCAGAGTTACTGTATATTGACTATTCTATAGTATAAATGATTTATAACATAAGTTATTATCTTCGATAATAATAATTTGTCCGTAATCATTGATGCGGCTCGCAGTAAAGTATTTTTGCTACAGATCCGTCAAAGCGATTGCGATTAGATAATGCATCCAAGATACCGATTAATCGAGAAAAATATGTACGCACATGTAAGGTGTCATATGTATCTTGCGTATTAGTGACACACCGCAAGAAACATGCCAGTGATATGAAGAAAGAAGATACAGAAAAAGAGATGACATTCTATTGAAAAGTCAAAGCTGTTTTTCGTCATGAAAGATCTGCCAAGAAAACATTGGAAACCGTGTCTCACTGAAGGATAAGAGAACCGGTTCGTTCTTATTAGCTAGAGAACTGCGATGCGAATAAGATAGAACTAACATTTTAATTAAGAGTCCACGGTTTCGGACTTAATTCGTCCCTAGCACATTAAGCTTGAAAAGCTACTTTGACGAGCAGACCGCTACCTGATAATTTATGCACTGTATCCTTGCCATGCATTGAATAGAGTATATAAATATATAAAATTATATATAAAATGATATAAATACGGAAATCAGTTTCAAGTTTTTAATCTCTTTATTATAATTTTTAAAAGAAGTTAAAGGAATGTAATGAGTAAATTGTTAAGTAAAAGATTGACAGATATATGATCCTTTTAAAGAATTTAATTGAGAATTACGATAATTATGTAACCATTTTTTTTAATCAATAGTCTCCAGTTTTTAATAACTATATTTCAACATTTATGATTTATTTTTTCTTTAATTTATGAGTTTGAGTGACATATAGCAATACGATATTTCTGTAGAATGTACAAGAATATACAATATAATGAATTATTACAAATTGAAATTCGAATAATAAGTTAATATACACGGATATTAACATAGATTGAAACTAAAAATGGATTGAAACCAAAAATGGATTGAAACTAAATGATTATTATTTTGCAACAAGTAGACCGAATGAAATGAATCAAATGTCATTTTGTAGACATTGTAGAACAAACTTGTCAATTTTATATAAATGAAATGTATATGATCAGTGTATGAAAAAGTTATGTAATTATTTAACAATTGAAACATTACAAAAAAGGGGGGCAAAAATTATGTTTGCGCGCATGAGTTAATTGTATCTATATATTTTCAAAGTGTTGTTCGTCGGAATCGACACAAAATTAAATTAAGAATCATTTCATAAAAAATAATTAAATGTTTCCTAATATAAAAAAACGAGGATTTTCATTTTATGCGGGATGACGCGCGATCCCATCCCGTATAGGTACATATATTTTTATCCTCTTTTTTTTGTAATGCTTCAATTGAGAAATAATCACATATCTTTTTCATACATGTATATAATACAATTGACAAGTTTTTTTTCTACAAAATGGCGTTTGATTTATTTTGTTCGGCTTACTTGTTGCAAAGTGATAACCATTTAGTTTCAACTTATTCCCTTTGTACTATTGAAAACTTTAAAAACATTATTGATATGCTGTTATTTATCATATTAAAAAATATATTAGGAAAGATTTATCTAATTTGTTATTCAATTAAATTTGTTCTGCACATTATTGATTTTATTTAGCAACATTCATATATTTAATAATTAATTAATTAATAATTAATTTATTAAAAAACAGATGGATTAAAGATGATATATTATTTTTTTATATAACCGATTTGTTGAATTATTGAACATACAGTACTAATTGAAATGATATTTCTACAAGGAATACATTCTAAATATGAATATTTACGTAATATATTAGGTGTTGGAATTAATTCGTAGCGTTTTTAATGAAAGAATGTTATTTATTTCACATGAGCATTAAAAAATACATTAATGAAAGTACTTCCCATCACTTGTAAAACGCTACGAATTAATTCCAACACCTAATATATATTAAGAAGATTTTTTTTATGAGAATGAATGTTATAGACATTCACATTAAATTATTATATACATATTTTTTGTGAGGTACCTTTTCTACTTGCGATTATAGCATTAAGAGCATTCAACATCTTATCGAAGAAACAACAGGGTATGTAAGGGATATTTTTACGATCATTTGAATCCTACACCTTGACCTTTTCCTTCAATGGAAAAACGATTACGTGCGAGAAGACAAAGCTTATCGTACCTTTCATGCAGATAATATAAGTCCCTAAATCGTTTCAATTTCCGTTACTGCAAGTTATAGTTTCCAGGAAACTGCTGCACACACCCTTTATAAATCTCTCTCGCATTGTTTTCTTTCTTCCGATTTGATTTAAATACAAATATATAGATACAATCCGTTACATTCAAATAAAAATATTTGTATAATGTTTTACAGCTAACAGATATTTTCTTTTATACACTGAAAAGAATTTTGGTCATTTTTTATTCCAATGAAATAATGATCATTAATCAATGTCCGACTTAATGTTCAGTTCATTCATTGTGTGATACAATAATTGAATTTATTAATATAATTATATATTCATGCATTCTTGCAATGAATCCTAGTAATAGTTGTATAACCTAAATCATTATGAGAATTTATTGAACCAATTTTCATTAATTCAATGAATATTTTATTGTATTTATGTACAGTTTTGGTTCAGTGTATGATATTCCATTATTATTGTTATTATTATTATTATTATCTTACACGATATTCTTAGCAAAATGTAAATATATTTTGATAAATATATTTTATTAAACAAAACTTAACTGAATAAAGAAATGATTATTTTGATCTATTTATACCTCTTATATCTGTATAAAAGATAATATTGATTTTTTAAATGTAATATTTTGGTATACATATATAAATTTAGAATAATTAAAACAGAATAATTTTTTAGTCTCACCGTGGAAAATAAAATTGTGTATTTATAGAATATTTATTTATTATCTAATTGTATATATGTATATGTGTATATGTATATTTGTATTTGATGCAGAATTAAACGCGAAACTGTATTATTGATTTATTCTAAAGTTCTAAGAGTTTTACATATATCGGAAAAAATTCTCTCATATGGTAACTCTTACAACATGCAATGTTTTTTTGCTCTTAACTCGAGAATAGTTGCTTGGAGTATATTTATACTCCAACGGCGAAAAAATGAGAATTATTGTAAAATATTTTGTATGGATATTATATTTAACATATTTTTTCTTTTTTAATAACTAGGAACCATTAAATATGTAATTCGAGAACCTGCAATAAAGCGTTTTATATATATATATATATATATATATATATATATATGCGCGCGCGCATGTGTGTGTGTGTGTGTATATATATATAAATTAAAATTTTTATTTTTTAGAAATATTGTCATGATAAGTTGTCTACTTAACATATTTATTCTGTTTAATATTTTTTTATTGTTTTAATATTTTTTTGATTTTTACTTATTTTTTGAAAATTGTGATTAAATCCTTATCTCTCCATAATATTCTCAAATGTAAATAATCAGAAAATATTCAATAATATGTAATATGTTTTAATAATAGTGATCTTAATTATAAAAAACACCCCAGATGACCATTTACTTAAAAAAAATCAGGTGACTGCTTCTAGGTTAAATCTTGTTTATTATTCCTTTGTAATAAAATAGACTATAATGATTTCTTACGTATAATCAATTATTCTTTTATATTACATATATACTTTTATATTACATATATAAGTTTATCTTTACTCTTTAATTTTTAATTTTCCTGTAACATAAGGAAATAACTACAGAATTATAATATATTTGCAAATAGCCTAGATAAATGCAGATATTTTTATTATTATAATATTTTGATCGATTGGTATTTTATTATTTTATAATTTTTACTTTTGATGTAGTTTTTAAAGTAACACTTTTTAGTCTTAATAATTCATCTCTGACGATATTTATCCCTAGGAAATATGCAATATTTCCTACATTGGCTTGAGCATACTTTATTGCATTTTATATTTTATTGTAGTTCGTTAATTAGACAAGTGTATGACATAGTAGTGGTTTCGCTTATTATTACAAAAAGCTGTATATCATACCGAAATTTCGATAAAACTATGCGGCGAGAGGAAAATCATGTATCTGGGCGTGTAGCTTTGCAAAAAGCTTTCTTCGCTATGTTTCAAAGACGTACGTTCATCATGAAAATCACTTTCTATAGAATATATATTAATTATACTTTCTATAGAAAGTGTAATTAATATTAGTGACCTATATACAATTTTACCGATGAATTATGATTTCAGACTTCAGATTGAATATTGCTAATGCATTTAATACTCATTTTGACCATTGTAAATTAATTATAATCTTAGTTTAAGTTATTTTTTATCTAATTCTGAGAATTAGAAAAGGATGAAGAATAAATAAATTAAACCGAGATTACAATTAATCTGTATTGATAGAAATGGACATAAATGTATTAAATGCAATAAATGCAATTTTCGTTCACGGTTTTGTACATAAACATTCATTTATACATTTAGAGAAAATGAAGGAGATACGATTTCTACGCAGTTATAAAAGGCAATTTTATTTGCTATTATTAAATTTGCTATTATTTTTTGCATCTTAAAATATTTCTTATCAAGAAAAATATGTGTTTATATTCAAGATATACTCTAATCAGAAACTATCTTATTTACAAAGATACTTTAGTTTGTTTTGGAAACTTTGATAATTCAATTTTATATCGAATAAATATTTTTTTTTTTGAGAAGTATACAAATTTATTATAAATTTTTAAATAAAAATTTTATAGTAAGGCGCTTTGTAATATTCGTAAGTGATCTAATGACGCTCCTAATTGACGCATCTGTACTCTCTGAATGGATCTTATTAGAATGCAACGTGCATGTCTATTTTTATCTGATTGCTTAATTCCGTGTTGAACATATGTGTAGCAAATTTTCTAATCGCATAATGTGCAATAACGCAAAGTAAGTAGTAATGAAACCAGAGTGAGATCTGGGTCTAATAGATGTATAAAATACGCTTTACTACGCGTTATTTTTTGTCAATTTGTGAATGAATAAGAAAAATAAATTAGTACTATCGTTATTTCTCAAAATCATTATTCTGTTATTCTGTTGTTTAACAAGAATAATTTTTTTTTATAAGCTGCACGTACACGTGCTGATATTTTTTAATTTAATTAAAGGCGTATTATAATTGATATAATTCTCACAACGTATTCGAGAATTAACTTGCCGTGCCTTTTTAATCTTCAACTGCTTTTAAACATTTTTTTTAAATTAACAAAGTGTTTATTACCGGGAAAAACTTGGAAAATCTGGAATTTTCAGAGACCCATTTCTTTTACTTTTGAAAATCAAGGAATTTTATTGAGACTCAGGAAAATTTTTGGAATATTTTAAATTTAAGTTTTATTTGTTTCTTTAATTTTGATTTTTTTTTTTTAGATAATATGAAATGTTAACAATCAGCATTAAGTGGCATACTGCACATTCACATATTCACGTACATTTTTATATGTTATGTGTTTCGCGAGTTTTTATAAATATTATAAAAAAATAAAAAAATAAAAAAAACGATGATAGTAGAAAGCAACACTCAGCAGAATAGAATAGTTCATTCATACTATACATACATGTACACTGAGAAAAAAATGCTGTTGATTCAATTAAAGTCTATATTACTGGCTAACATAAGTGATTAATTCATGCATATTTTTATTGACATAAAGGCATAAATTATTTCAATAATCAAGGCCTTTATGTCAATAAAAATATACACGAATTAATCACTTACGTTAGTGAGAAAAAGATTCTTAAATTGAATCTATCTTGAACGACCACTCGATAATTAAAATGAGCGCAGTAATTCCCGAAGGGCACTATTCGATGTAATTCGCAAATCTCATTGCAAATCTTCGTATGATGTGGAAAGAAGCTTGACGTTACTTAATTCCTTTTTAAATTCCTTATTAACCTACGATAGGCGAGGTAAGAACTACGGGAACAAACATGCCTGCACAAAGCGATAATCTCGCCGGCGACACTATTCTAAAGATATAAATTACGGGCATGTTGCGTATCGGCGGGGCACGATGCCATGAAAAGAGGGTGTAGGGACGACAAATGATAATACTTCACCTTGTACTTCTTCCGTGTATCTATATTCAGCCCATCGGGCCGCTGTGTTCACCGCTATTGATCCATTACGGAACGCGCGCTGTGTGTTGAAACCTTTACGTGTTTAGAGCTAAGGCTAATGGTGCGGGCGATAAAAGAAAAAAAAAGAGAAAGGAAAAAAAAGACGTCATTTCTCGTTTGCGTTTATCGTGCGCGCGAAGGACGAAGGGCCGCGCCAGGTGACCGTCATTTCGTATCGAAAAATTTTGATCTCGTCAAGCGGCGAGAATCCCACTCAGTTTTAGACAGGCCGTGTAAATTCAAGCGTGCAGGAAAAACTTTTCCCTGTCCTGCATGCCATTGATTAAACGTCAGGTTGTCGGGGAATGCCCCTGCATAAGTATCGAGATATCTCGAAATGTATCTGCACGACAAAATATCCGGGACGTCTCGCTGATAAGCGATGAATAATATTACACGGAAGACGATATAGGACGAGCTGTACTCGTGATATTGTCTGGATTCCTTCTTATTTTCTGAGTTTCCTTTTGATCTATATCTCTTTGCGAAACCTTTTCCGAAGGCGCAATTTCTCGAAAATCGCAGAAGCACATTGCGAGAAGATATCGGTTCGATTTCGCTGAATAGAGGCGACAAACGAGCGAGTTTCCTCAATTCGACATGTACGTTTACCAAGTCTTTTGATGCATACAGTTGTAATGTTACATAAACAGCTTTTATTTATATCTGTACGTACTTTGGTTGTCATAATTATATCTACGTTGCATGCAGAATCTGTTTTTATCGGATTTGTCTCGAATAAAATATCAAAGCGAAAATGTAATCTGTTTCGCTCGATTTAATTTCGTGTTTCATTAATGTTCATTTCTATACCAATAAATATGTTTATTCTTGAATGATTAAAAATTCGTGTAATGCCCGTTTATATCAGTGTATTATAGACTAACTTCAATCTTGGTTTAATTTACTTTTTTATCTTTTTCTAATTTTTAGAACTAGAAAAAACATAAAAGAATTTAAACTATAAATTGCGAAATAAATTATATTTCTATTTTTCTGATCATTCAAGAATAAACACAGTTGTATTATGTGGAATAATAAGTACTGTATATATTAGCCGGTGTATTAGTATCTTGGAACGATGTAAAAAAAAAGGTACTCCAATTAACCATCGACGTACCTTGACTTGGCAAATATCAGAGTGTGTTATTCGAATTAATTCCGCCGTAAATCTCAGCAAATCACCATTCGGAATCGTTGGCGAAGATCGTTCCAATTTGGACGGCCTTAATTCTCCATGCGGTAGTTATGCAAAAACGGGACTTGCGTCGTCTGTCACGCGCGATTACCGCGGGTGCCTGATGTTAACTCTCGTTTCCGCATGCATAGTCGACAGTAAGCCATGTAGAAAAGGTTTACGATTCAATGAAAAAGGCCAAATGTGCGCGCCTTCCACCTAATCTCCAGTCGTTTGTAATTTAACGACGCAATCGCACGAAACCTTAGCTTTTTTCATCACTGTAGTTGCAGTGTTGTATGTAACTAAATAATTTAGAGTAAAAATGATCGCAAAAGCTTTTTTTCTCGTAATATAATAAATATTTTCTGTAGAAATTTAATTTCGATTGCTGACAAGTCTCTGAATCTCAGTTTCAAATCCCGCTTTTAAATCCCAGTTTTTATAACGATGTCAAATAATATGCGAAAAATTGCGTTAGTTTATAATTTAACATAACGAGTTGGAGAACTGCAATTAGCGCATTTGCGAAAAGAGTATCAAAAGCGACTTAGAGTTTATTGAGATTGCGACAGTTTTGGGACATAGTTTTACATATTTTACGTCAGTTTACGTATCAGTCTAATTACATGTAATCATATAGTCTATACTTAATTTGATAACCCGAAACTGTTGGTTGTTAATTGCAAACAAAGCTATGAACGATTTTTATATCCAAGTTTATTTCGAATCGCGAGTCATAAAAATAATATTATATACGTCCGATTTGTTTGAACATCAGATCGTGTGGTAAATGATGGAAAACACGACGGCAGTTCGCGCTTTAAGACTATATTGACCAGACCATTCAGAAAAATATAATGATAAATGGTTGTCACACATAACATTTTTTGTTTTATGACAACTATGAATTATTTTATTTTGCTGTTACTAGAACTTTTTATTGAGATAAATAAATTGCAATACATATTGCACAAACGAGATCACAATTAAAAGTATTTTTATTAATTAATATATATTTTTTTGTTGAAGAAGTTGAATTGAAGAAGTTAAATGAGATTAGAGAAATTTATGAGATTCATGATATTATTAAAATATAAATATTTTATAGCGTTAATAATTATTAGATATTTTTTTGATATTTCTGATCAGAAGTTATTAAAAGTGCAATATGAAATGAAAATTTGTAACATTTATTTTCATCTTTTTCGGATCATCTGCAGATCTATGGATATTAAAATTATTTATTAACTTTCCCAATGATACCTCTCTGTCTTTTATAAATGTCTCATTAAACCATCTACCGTATTCCACTATTCACAAACAACATTTTCTCTAAAATAGAACGTGAAAGATCGAAGTAGCTTTAATTTTTAATTTCCTATGATCCTGCAATTTCAAGATTTATTCAATATAAAAAAGTATATTTGGTGTTCACTAACTCTTTATTTGGTGTTCACTGACTCTTTTCATTCATTCGACACCTCCACGGTGTCGATTCTATTCTACGCCGTAAATAGATGTCGTATGCTATAATTACACGCGCGGGAAAATGTCAATTTATTTTAGAAACTCACAGAGCATTTCGATGTTTGAAAAGAAACTCGTTAATCAAAATATAAAATATTTCTATTAGCGAGCGTATGCATTATCTACGATTCACACAGATAATTGATGATTATATAATGACACATGATTAACGATCGTAACTAGTATTTAATTTTAATGACATTACGTATCAGATATTGATATAACTTTTCCTACAATCTTTATTTAAAGAAACTGATATTATGTTTGTTCAATTAATTCTCGAGTTAACTACAACAAAATAGTCACATCGATCGTTGTCAGATTTTTTGTTCGACCTATTCTTATTGCGTACTAACGAGTTGTCAAGTTGACCATGAGTTAAGTGATTACTTCATAATTTCCGGTTCACCTGATGACGCACGGAAACTGATTTGTAATGTAATACAGAGAGTACACAGTACAGGCTGCATATTAATACGTAGTATAATTAAATTAAAGAGGAGGTTAAAGAATTTTGCGTAAATGATGATGGATCAAAGAAGTTATCACTGTGACGATCACGTGCGTTAATTTGTTTCTCGTTTTGTGTTTTTCGCACTTCTGGAAATTATCGCAAAAATTAATCTATCTCAAATTATTTACATACAGACGAATAAACCGAGTATTTGACTTTTGACATCTTTCATACTTGCAAACATCTATCCACTGCATGGCTACGTACCCTCGCCCTTGCATGTGCGAAACGTGTATATTGTATTAGATTTATGTCGTGCCATGCACGCGAGCAGTGACTTACGTGATAACATTTTGTCGACTATAAATATCAATAATCAT
Source organism: Acromyrmex echinatior (assembly GCF_024713525.1). NCBI lineage: Eukaryota > Metazoa > Arthropoda > Insecta > Hymenoptera > Formicidae > Acromyrmex > Acromyrmex echinatior. The sequence goes on from NC_141854.1 coordinate 8,466,081, forward strand.
CGTGATACACGCGAGACTTGCAAACGTAGCTCCTTTGCATGTTTCAACTCTCGCTTGATTATCAACCAGCGGATGCTGCGTCCATATATTTACAGTTGAATTCATATAGTTGAATTTAGCATTCACATGTTCCTGAAAAAGAGTGAAGTTGAAATTTTATATTGCATTTGTAAAAATTCCCCTTTTCGAAATTAATATATTATTAAAGAAGGAAAAAAGTATTAATTAAGAGCAAATAAATGACATTTATTTCTGTTTCAATGAGAATGAGGCATAGAGTATTTTTTTTATTTGTCTATTATGTAAAAAGATAAATATATTTTTTCTTAGGTACCTGTATTATAAGTTTGAAATAGTTCTGGTATTTAGGTGAGAATTAATAAAATATTTCCGATATGAGAAAGATTTTGCATATTATGACTTTATATATAATCTTTATCTGAATTCACAGTTAATTTAGTCAAGTAAATTTAAAGTTTGTAACAAGTAAGATGAATTAATATTTTTTTTTATAATTGCGCGCGCGCGTGAACATCACATAAATATTATATATATGTACACTTATAATATTAACCCTTATGCGTATAATCTATTTTTATAACTCGGACGAGAAAGTAGGGTCTATCGGACCCTTCCAGTTACTCTGATATTTTTACATAAAGTAAACACTTTTAAATTAATACATAAATGTCTAGTGTATAAAAGATTTACTTTTTATAGTTTTACCCTTTTAAAATTTATTTTATTGTGCATAATACATTTGTTTTCTCAAATATTGCATCACTAACAAATAATTATAATAGATATATTTAATAATCAGTTGCTTAATTATAAAATCTTTATTACTTTTTGACGGATGATATTATCTTCTTTTGAAAGAAGCGTTCAAGAAATGCGTTTACTTATTAGCGAATGCTTTACAGACGATTTCGTTCACTTTCGGTAATTTCAATCCTAGTTTAATCTCTCCCCGAGGTCTACTTACGAACTTGAATTGTAAGGGAATGAGGAGAAAATTTAATTAGGTTTAAAATCGATTAACATGTGAAGCTAATAGTTAATTATTGTTAGTAAATTTCTTTATTAATTTTTTAAATATCTTATTTATACATTGTTTTATTTGTTTATGAATAATGATGACAAAATTTCATGATTCAATTTCTAAAAATGGATAAGTTAAAATATTTTAAAAAATGAATGAAGTTAAAATATTTGATATTTTAACTTCAAGTAAAAATATCAAATATTTTAACTTCATTATTAAATATGTCATTGATTTTTCAATTATTAGTCTTTTTTGTATTTAATGATGTTAAATATTATGTTAAAATGTTATATTATTTTAAATGATTAATTTTTAAGTTTTATAATGCACATAATGTTTGTAGAATGTTAGTATTTATATATTGCAAAGATTTTAATGGAAAATTAGTGTTTTGCATAAATTTTATGAGATACTTTATACGGATTTTTAGATGTAACTATTTATTTTATTTTTTGTTATATATAATTTTATAACATTATGCGATATTATATGTTAATATTTTTTCACTACATTATATTATATATTGCAAAGATTTAATTGCAAAGGTATCAAATCGTGACATGCGTGCTACTATTAGCACACGCGAAGATATATTTTCAATGGCACACCTAAAGAAGTACACCTACGCGCTCTGTAAGAGAAAAATAAAAAAAAAACTAAAATAATATAATAAAATAGTAACCGTACTCCACTAAAATCAATTTTTTTACACTTGCATTTTTTTGACTGCGTTTATTTTCGTGCTAAACTATTCACTTTAAAACAGAAAAATGTAAAACAGAATGCAGTAAAAGAAATAAACTTTGTTAAATTAGGTTTCGCTTTTAATGCAAAAGAAGAGAGTATGAATAAGATTATGGTCTCTCTTTCTTCTGTTTAATTCTCTCTACTTATATAATTCTCTCTACTAAATAATTATAATAGAGCGTGTCAAAAGTTTCGAATCCCTATACAATAAGACATCAGATAAAAAAATCACCTCTGATTTAATGAAAAATAATCAAAATTATCAGAGTATATTTTTATAAGACTGTAATTTATATGATAATTTATGTACATATCATTTTTTATTATACAATTTTGTGTGTGTGTATGTGTGTGTGTGTATATATATACATAAATAATATATAAATATTTTATATATATATATATATATATATATATATAAAATTTATGTATGGACAATAGAAATGAACATTTTACTATTGAAAGCTTTTTACTATTGACTGCTATTTTATTAGACTTTGACTGTTTTCTAAGTCTATTGCGATAGCTTCAAATCATGAAGTAAATGTGCATGTGACTTCAACGATCTCAAAGCAATGACAATTTCACAGTCATGATAAGATAACTTAAAATTATACTAATATTACGTTCAATCCAACGTTTGAACATTTTATTGAAAGATAAGGTAGGAATGAAAATTAAGTTTTCAGAGTAAACTCGATAAACTCGATAACAATTATGCTATTTGAATAAATAAACTATTTTTATTCTTCGCGCTTATTCAAAGAAAATGTGTTAAAAGAAGACGTGCCGAAAAGGAAGATCGTGATTGATATTCAAACTTCGCGATATCTCTACAGCGGACTTTAGTAAAATTGTTATGGATAGTGGATAATGTAGGTAGCTGCAATTGAATAAGTTCGTCGTTCATTGCGTAACATCACACCGACGGTTATGCTTGCGATTGTTTATCGAATTGATAGATGGTGCCATGAGCATGAAATGATCGCTTTCTTTGATCAAAATTAAAGAGTGATTTTGATTAAAAAACTCCAATTAACTTAATCACTGATTAATTTGGCAACTGTATTGCTTTATTAAAATGGAATTATAAATTTTGTTTTTTATGAAAAAGAATTAGAAAAATTATATTGAAATATAATATTAAATAATATCTATTATAGAATATTAAATAATATTATAAATGAAATTTTATATAACTGATTCTGTTGATTGAATTAAATTGATCAAAGTTTGATCAAAGTCATCCTTAATCTTAAGATCGTTTTCGTCTTAAAGTCTTTTGTTTTCGTAATCTATGTTGGTTTAAAGAAAAAAATTGTCTTCCATTGTCTCTTAAGGTATTGTGCTTGGTACAAATAATCTCTTCTCTTTTGATCTTGTTTAGGAATGATTATCGCGATATACGATGCGATAATTGCCTTAATTATTTTCTTGATGCGATTGATTGTCGAGGTCGTTCGAAGTTTTAATCTGAAAGTTCCACTTCAATTTCCTCCGTTTTCTCTCTCTCTCTCTCTCTCTCTCTCTCTCTCTCTCTCTGCCGCTGCGCATCCTGGTGAGATATATGTACATGTTTTTCCGGATCGCGGATATCGGGAAAAAAACTTGGCACGCCGTCTGATGCTGCAGGTACAATCTTATTGATTTGGAAAAGAATTACTCATCCAGGGATACGACAAAACATATTTACTATTCTTAGCAAATTTGCCATTTGTTTTCCCCGAATTATCCGAATTATTGTTTTGCTCGGGTGAATTGTGATCACTACACAAATATGTCGCATCACTTTATACTTGCAGATTATACATCGGCAATTATTAGCGATTTTTGCGAGATGGTTTTGAATTAGATACATATATTTTTCCGAATTGATCAAGTTGAATTTTTAACGAATCGAAGTTATTGAGTTACGCCATTTTGGCGTTTTCTAAAGCTGTATGTTTCTGTTGTACAGATACAGAGATAATGATTCCATTTATTCGACAATGTGCCGATTTTGTATTCGAAAAAAAAAATACAGTTACTATATAGATCCATACTAGCGATCTAAATGCGCGAACAAGAATGCTTCGCTATGTTTGCGAGATAGTCATGGAATACAATAACTATACTATAGCATCAGTATTTGATAACTGTAACTATTGACATCATAATAGATTTCGATTCGTACCGATAAATTCGCTGTAATCTCGCATCTGTTCACACACATACAAAACAATTGCATTATTTGTCTATCTATTTATCGCAATTGTTAAGATTATTTGTATTTGTTCTCTATGCAGTTATATATATAAATTCGCAAAATAAATAGATGTGACCGGATCTTATATGGCCTATTTATAAGTAAGATATATTATAACATACTAAACATAACACCGTAAAAAATTATATTACACCGTAAAATTACAATAATTATCATTGTGTAATTCTGAGGTCTACTATCGTATTATAAGTGTACTTACATATACACGTAACATAAAGTCACAACTTACAAATAAAATTATTCTTTTTTATAATAAATAATTTGCACAATTAAAGTTACGTTTATAGTAAGTTACGTTATACATTATAATATTTATGTATAATTCGCCAACAAATTACGTATAATTTTTCTTAAGTTATAAAAGTGTACCTAAATATAATGTATGATATATTATATGTTGTATTACATAGTATTATAAAAATTTAGACAGAAATTATAAAATATACTATTATTATTGTATAATTTTCCGTCTAATATAAGAAATGTAATATATTTATTATATCATGAGAGGAAAATTATTAATGTTTATAATAACACACAATTTTTAATATTCCACTATAAATAATGTAATTTTTATTCATATTATTGATGTAATTTTACATATTTTTTTATAGTGCAAGCTATATAGAGTTCGATTACTTTATTTCTATTTTTAGTTTATTTATTTTAGTTAATTATACAGTGAATTTATGATAGCACTAGTAAATTATGCGGGCTGTCCGTCTGACTCGATTGCATCAGTTTATTGCTCAGTTTATTCATTCTGTTGTCAGTAACACAAAATGCAGAATGCTATAGTTATGATGTAATATTTTGTAGCTAAGTAATTGTTTTCTATAACTATCAAGAGATGGATATTAATTTCCTTTTATTTTATGCATGATAACTCTGTACGTACTTTCTAACACTTTGTACATTAGTCTATATTTTTATCTTTACGTTTTATTTATAATTAAAGAGAGGAAACATTTATAACTAAGGAAAGAGAGATAGAACCAACAATCTAGATTGAATGTATACACATTGATTGAAATGTTTTTTTTTGTATTTTTGCTTTAAACCATGGATTCTAACCTGCTAAACATCATGAAAACAGTAGATAAGTGAATAATAAGAAAACCAATTGTTTGAAAAATAATTCTTGGTATATTTTTACATGTTAATGTTATGTTAATTAATTTGTAATATTATAGCGACAACAATGGGTCACTTTATTTTTCAAGATGAAAAGAATGAAAAATTCTTTAATGCGTAAGAATCAGGTGACTTGAATCAATGTTTGATAAATTGAACATTTTTATCGAACTTCAAATACAATTTGCTTTTAACGCGTCTTATTTAAAGTCTAAAGCAATCTTTATACACGCGATAATTTTAGCAAACTTGATAAGAGAAATCGAATAAAAGCTGATGGTAAATTAAACGGCAGTATTAATAAGGAGTTTTTGTAATAACATGAATCCAGATATGGCGAACGTTAAAATCACGTTATCCTTTTTTTAATTAGGTGTTAGAAGAAGATAACGTGACCTTAGCGTTAAACGAATCTAAACGATGAACGAAGATAAACGATATTGCCAAAATTCCATAATATCAACGTGAGTAGTGTAACGATAACTGTAAAACAAAAATAGATATTGCGAGATTCGGTAAATTTTCTCCTAGTAAATTCATCGTGAAATTAATGCTTGTTTTACTGATCAACTTGAATTTACCTTGGAGTGCGAAGAATCCTTGGAGTCCGCGCGAACTATATAACATTGAAAAATATGTCTGCACCAGATCGCGAAATTGGTATCTGAGGTACTACTAAAATGAAATGCGTTCGGGGATTCGTGGCGTTGTTGTGTGGATCATTGCACTACACACGAATTTATCTCGTTCAAAACGCAAGTTCCAATTGCTTCAGCTGCCATACGCGCCATTATTAGACCGAACAGCAATTTCTATCGGATGAAATATCGCTGTTGCGATTTTTCGCAACTGGCTGTAATCCATTTCGCCGCTTGCGACGCTAAGAGAGTTACAAATCTACTCAGCAACAGGCATTTTTACTGGATGAACAATTTTGCTCACCACTAATGCAACGAAAAGAAAATTGTCTTCTTTTTACAAGAAGATTCGATATTATCTGGAAATTATCTCGGCATTAGATGACGGTAGAAAATGTAGCAACGAAACAATATCTATCTATTTGAAACTGATTAGGTTAAAACGGATTCTATATATGTAATTTTGTCAAATAATAAGTATTTTTATTAAAAAAATTATTGAAATTATTTTTTCGATTTTGATAAATTTTGAATGTACTATAAAATAACTTATAAAAGTAATAAAATATTTTTTATATTTCTTAATAATTTTAAAGTTGTAATAGTAATTTGAAATTGTCAGATTCAGAATTAATTTTTTATTCCGAGCGAATAAAAAACGTTTATCCAAAGTTTATAAAAATTGCATTACAATTCCAATTTTAAGAGCAAGAATAGAAGATTTTTTATTTTTAAATAGAAAAAAATTTCCAAAATTGATAAAAAATATATTATAATATTAGTTTTTTGTGAAATATGTAGTAAAATTTCATAGTGAAACACATGGACGATTTATTTCTTACAATTTCTTTTTCGAAATTTTCATTTGCAGTATCTTAGTAGCTAAAATTCCTGATTAAATTAGAATTTAATGGAGGAAATTTAATTAAGTGACGAACGATATTTCATTAATTATTTACGCTTGTCGAGCTTAATTCATGGGAGAATTCCTTATTTACTAAATCCATTAGCTACCATTGGAGCTTTATTGCCAAGATTGATTTGAAATTTCACCAAAGATAACTTTGTTCGCGCTTTCTATCAGGATTTCGGGAAACTGCATAATATTAAAAAATTACGGTAAAGTTGCACGACACCTTTCGCGCGAGACTCTTGTATTGCAAAGAAAGGTGGTTTTTATTTCCACCGCGTTATCATCGTGATTGTTGATTCTCCGGAGAGCCTTTCCCTTGACACATCTTCGCGCATCACCTTCCATCGCCTTCGCGCGCGACGGTGATCGTCGTGGCCCGCAATGCGTCTCTATCCTCTGACGCCGGCGCCCTGCAGTAGCGTTGCCGATTCCCATCCTCTCCACTTCCCTGGTTCTCTCTCTCTCCCTCTCCCTCTCCCTCTCTCGTTCTACAAGCTTCGACAGTTATCTTTGCACAACCTTTCAATCCAGATGAAAATGACACTCCTTTACTATCGTCACGCTTTTCTATGCTGTCAACTTTTCGAAACGAACTTTTTACGCAATTAGGGGAGAATTATAGTTAGTTTATTTTATTTGATTACATACGTCGTAATTGCGTACTCGATTGATTCAGCAAGTTCCGTTGTTGCTGAATTGAGCTTGACGAAAATACTACTCTAATTTACTTCAGAGCAATTTCAAACGACGCGACGTTGATGAATAATTTGAAATATCTAGTTTACTTTCTGTTAGTTAAAATGATTAGAAAATTTAAATAATTACACACTTATAGATAAGTACATTAAAAGAGAAAAGTTTTATGTATATATGCAATTGAGATTTTATCATATTTCATACAAGTCTATATTTAAAAAATAATTAATTACAGTCATTGTAGCTGTATGTCGTAACAGAAAGAGAATAAGTAGTAATTATGGAGATTGTCATTAAATTATTTTTCTAAAGTATTTTTATACTTTGGTTAATATAGTTTTAAATTTAATATTTTAACAAATTACAGTGAAAAGAGTGTAAATATTATGTGGAACAACATACGCAAAATAGAATTATGATCCAACTTGTTTCAAAGCACATTTATAACTATAGCAATTTGATTGAAAATTTACATGCATACATATATTGATGTCAATTGTAGTTCCTATCTCATCAGTTCCTGTTTCTCTTTAATCTTCAATTTTTGATACGCGGCAACGGTTGTTATCTTTTATCTTGTTTTTATCCTCTCTCCAACTAATGAAATTAAAACACTCATAAATTATAGTACATACTAATATAGTAGTATATTTACTTACATCTATTCTTGTATCTATATATTCGTGTCTTTATATGTCATGTGTGACGTGTCGCGAAATGTCTATATTTAATTTTTATTTTATATTATATATGTATGCGTACTTTATATTATATATGTATGCGTATTGTGCGTGTTATTAAGATTACACAATAATTAATACAGTAATATGTAACAAGTTTTATTTAATTAGGAAACATATTTCATTTTTTGGAATGGAGGTAAATAATATAAAATAAGTTTTGTTTTATAAATATACATACAATAGCGATAAACACAGTAATATTTATTCAGACGGGTTTTTTCTATTTCGGTCGCGGATGAGGTGCGTGAGATTTTTTGAGACATAGGTATGAGAACAAAAGGAGAATTTGCTATTAGTAGAACTAAATTTAAAAAAAGGTGTTATACTAACATTTTTTTGCTTGTTAGAAAACTTAACTCGTATTTTTTTTTTAGATCTTTTGTATCTTGTACAATGGACGACTATAGCACGTCCCATAGTAATACTGATAGGTAGCTGTAACGCTCTCGTTAAAACTTCTGAATAAAGGAACTGTTGTTGTTAGTGTAGGTATATGGACGGATATTCTTTTAATGATTTTATCTCACGCGGTAAAAGTTTATTGGAGCGTGAGTTTTTTTTCGATTAGAGACTTAAATTCGCTAAACAATCAATCCGTTTTATCAATAAATTTTATTCGGATGAATTTATGGATTGCCAATGGAAATCTGAAAAACATACAAAAAGTTTGTGTTTTTAGAAAATTTGCACATTAACCAGTATTATGATAGATTTTGTGTATGTTTGGGATAAGTTTGAATTTATATAATACCGTTTGCTAAATCATGGAGGATAAATCTATGATTTCATGAAAGATAAATCTATATTTCATGAAAGTTAAATTCATGATTTCCTGAAAGATAAATCTATGATTTTCATGGATTCATCTCTCATGTTTTACCGAACTGTCATCACTCTAGGCGAATTCAGTAACTCATTAGAATATCGAACAGGATGATACTCACCGGAGTTAAAACTCATTAGCGTTAATCAGTTAGCGTTATTGCATAAACAATGTCATTTAACATGATAATATGAATTATTTTAGATTATAAATCGAAACGCAATTGGCTGTTAAACAGAAATTTTATGTTTTTTCTTTCAACACTGTTTTCTTTCAACCAAAAAATTCTTTGGAATGGAATCTCATTTTAAAGGGTAAAAATTGATCTTGTTAGCTCTTGAAAAAAAGTAGCTCAATTTTTAATTTTTAGGGGTGAGATTTTACTCTTTAGAATGACAATTCACTCTAAAAGTTTTAGAGAGAAAATATAACTTTTTTGTGACCATTCGGGGATTGTTTTATTTCTACATTTTCTTACGTATTTTTCTTTATGGAAACCAAAAATTATTATAAAAATGATACTACTCAAGGAAAAATTGGTACATTGTGTGAAATAAAGTTAATAAAATCCTTCTCCATGTTACGAAATTGCTATCAGTTATACTTCGTTTAAAAACTAATTTAAGATTAGACAATTTGAATTAGTTTTTACCAACAATTTTGAATTATTTTTTAAAGATTGAAGCATAACTTACAGCAATTTCGTAACAATGTGAATAAGGATTTTATTCTTTATTTCAATGTATCAATTTTTTTTTTAGTGTAGTGTCATTATTGTGATAATTTTCGGTTTCTTCGCTTTACGAAGAAAAATACATAAAAAAAATATAAAAATATAGAAATAAGATGATCTTCGAACAGTTGGTCGCAAAAAAGTGCAAGTTGTACCCTCCTTTGAAAACTTTCGTAATATATTTATGTTTTTATTACAACGTTTTTATTAAAACGTTTCTTAAGTATGTGGCAAACTAATAGATATACGAAGATATATAATAAACTTAATAGATATATAGATTATGAAGTCTAATTTGTGGATTAAAAAATGACTTGCGACTAAAGTTTTTATATTTACATTTCAAAGATGCGAATTGTTTATTTGTTTTTCTCAAATGTACTTTATATATAATATTTATGATTTACTTGTGATTTATTTGTAGTATTCAAATTATAGCACTATAATAAATTTTTGGTATATTGGATTCTCTTTATTCATACTTATAGTTTTTATTTAATTTTTAAAAAAACGTATAGTATTATATTTAAAATTTTTAAATATATATATTATACATCTTTATATAATCTTATTATACATATATATATATACATATATACATATATATATATATATACACACACACATACACATATACTATATGTGTATATAAAAGAGTATATATATGTGTGTATGTAAATTTTCTGTTTGAATATATATATATATATATATATATTATATATATATATATATATATATTCAAACAGAAAATTTATCTTATATTTCTATATTAGATTCCTTTCCTGAAGATTTGCAGCGTGCAAGTGTTCAGTCCTTAATCCCCCCCCCCCCGCCTAATCTGCAATCCCTATTAGCAATCGGATAATCTCAAGATTTAATAAGTCGAACGATGGCATAGGAGAATACTGTAGCACATCGTTGAATAGTAGGTATCTGAATGTTGGAGAATTGTTGGAGATGTACTCTGATCAATGGCAATAAATTCTTAGCGATTTTACTGAGGCACTAGCCGATTAATACTTGCGCGCTTATCCTTTGAACAATCTATCTGGAATAATTAAATTAACAGTAATAATTTTTAAAGGCAGATATCTCGATAAATCCATATTAAGTGTTTTTGATTCTCGTGATTTTGATAAAAGTACCAATTAGAAGACCCAGCCTCAATAATCTTGACTTTGATATATGTTGCCAAAGTCATGACCCTGAGTGACCTCAAGTGACCAAAAATGAATCAGAAAGAATTTCGTGTAGTGTGACCAAAAAATTGTTTGATATACGTAACGAAGTCCTTTCGCATCCCCCTATTTTCCAAATTTGAACTTCGCAGCATAAATCGGACAAATTTTGCAACACGAAAGTCACACTACACGAAAGTCTTTGATTCATTTTTCGCAAATCACGAATACTTAATCGAATGAATGCCAAACACATAATAGATCTATCGCATTGAAATTTGTGTGATTCTCTAAAAGTTACCGAATACTAAAAATAATCTCGACTTATACTGGTGGTGCCATATTTTAGACTTTGCACAGACTTATCAGACCGCTCACGTATTCTAATCTTTCCAAATTCACACAAGGAAAGTTCTTTGAGCAAAGTGAATGGGGGCAAAGCGAATGGTCTATCCTCTTTATCTGATATGTGATTGCATTGAAAATACTGGGAATACGGAGGAACAGACGATCTTTTGAACGAAAGATACATGATTGTTTACATCTCACTTTTATTTTTTTCCACAACGCAGTATGATGTATTTAAAGGCAGATATCTCAATAAATCCATTAAGTTTTTGTTGTGTATTCTGAATACACCGACTCACGATCCAAAAATTGGATCCAGTGCAGTCAGTACAACATCAATGGGCTCATAAAGATTGCATTACATATAGAGGCTTTGACAGTTACTTTTGTGATGATTGCTGACACTGATTTTAATTTTTTTAATTCCATTCACTTAGGGGGGTCGGGCAAAGCAGATGGTTTCTTTTTTTTTACGTTTTGACTAACAAGACATTTAAATATTCAAGTTTTTTAATTTAATTTAATTTTATTTCAAAGTTGATTCGATTAATTAAGAATTATGAGAATAAAAAAAGGTGATCTTAATTTTTTTTGTTTAATTTTTAGTTTTAGTCTTAATTTTAATTGTCATTTTTTTCCAAATTTTAATACATCTGCTTTGCTCGGACTTCCGCTACCTAAAACTGTTTATAAATAGAGATAAAGATAAATATGTGACAGCAAATATAAATAAATATCCATATAACTTTTCATAATCGTTTAATACGTATTTATAATACAAATTTAGAGTTTATATTTGACTTTCAACTGAAAAGAACTTAAATTCAGGACATCAATCATGAAAAGTGAAAATTTTTATGTATATATGTATGTACATAACATACAAAAACTTTTCACTTATCACATTTCCGTTCTAGAGAAAAAGTTACACGATTTATCCCGAGTCGAAACGTTTGAAGTTAACTTTGTCCGTAAGTATGTTTAAATTGTTTGTGAATTATAAGTGTGTTCGGGAAGCGTGCTATCAGCGTTATTGTGTCATTCTAGTGCGCTTTCCGAACGCTTATATCATATCATCTTATAAATATATTATTAACACTAAAACAACTGCTTAGGCTGATATGGGGAATTTATACTCACTTGATTTATTCTTGAAACAAAATTATTTTTATTTTATGTATGGGACATGTTTTTGTGTGTGTATTAATATTTTTATTTATATATTTTTTATAATATTGGTAAGACTACAATATTTTGTAGTTTTTAGAGTTTCGTCTTGTTCTATAGAGATGGATGGTTTACTTTAAATTTTAAATCTTTAAAGGTTAATCTATCGATATGTTACCGTATAGATTGACGTTGACGTTCGCTAAATGTAAAGTGTGTGTAGTTTCCTGTTGCCCTGGTTAGTTTTATGAAACATTTTGTTGAGGTGGCGACCCATGGCTTATCCATCATATCATTAATCATTTGATCGTACTTTCTTAAATGTAGGGTAATGTAGGACGTTATAATAGTCTTTCTCATCATAAATAATGATGCACATGAAAAATATATCAATTATCGCACAGAAATATATTGATTTATTTATGAAGATTATCCAAATGCGCTTGTATATAATACTTTCAGTGAAATTTGCATGTTCATCGAATTGCATGCCTTTTTAGCAGATACATGATATAAATCTTTATTATTTTCGTATCTTTAAGATATTCACTATTAAATATAATATATAAATATTTATCATTTGTTTATATAATTTACAATTTGCCATAGTTTTTGCAAGATTCTTTTGTGAATTTATCTTATTATTAATATATTAAAACAAATTTCTTAAAATATATTCAAATATATCTTATAAAAATGATAATATTAAGAGAAATAATTTAATATACAATAATTTGTAATATATTTTTAAAAAACTATCTTTAAAAAACTTGTATTATAATACGTCTGTTTCCCTGCTATTTCCATTCGTTATGTTTTATTGTATCATCATTATTGTTTTATTTAAAACTGCTTTTTAAAGTGATTTCGCGTATATTAGGAAATAATTTAATTATAATAGGAAATATTCCTATTTATTATAATAGGAATTTATTATAATAGGAAACGTTACGAATCAACCAATTTATAAAATTAAACACGTTACAATGAAATACATTGTTAAGTAAATTTATAAATATATATATATATATAATTTATTTTTATATAATATAATTTATAATCTGATAATATAATATTTTAGTGTCGATAGGAAAATTGAATTTGATAATATAATATTTTAGTGTTGATAGGAAAATTGAATTTTATAGTTCTGACTATATTTTCATGTTATCTCTACGAGTAAGTGAAACACATTTTTTATATCTAATATTTTACTTTGTGTCAAATATTTGATTGAATTTATAGACAACCTTAAGTAAGTACGTATTTTTTAAATCTATAATGTCATAAATCTTATGTGGAAAGTAAGAGAAATAGATTTAACAACAAACAGTTATCTATGTTAAAAATTTGTTTAATGTTTATTGCGTGTGTCACAGAAACATTTTATTTCCCGGACTTACCCGTAGGAAGTCGATCGCTCACGAGCGCGAGATATTTCCTGACGTATCTGCCATAGCCGAGCAATTTATTTTCTTGATGCGCACAATCGGGACATAGCCGGTGTGTTTCCTGCTCTTGACGCGCTCATATCGGCAGGAAAATCGAGTAAAGAGGATGGTGTGGCCTGTAATAAATCCTAGACCCCGCGCTGGGACACTTCCAACGGGGATTTATTTCATGGCAATTTACTTGATTCCCGTGCGTACGGTCACGTCGTCCCGGTTATCGCCGTGAAATTAGGGCCCTCCCCCGTTTGACGTTTCACTCGATTACGACGCGCCTTCTCCACCTTCTCGTCCTCTTGACTCTTGCGTGTGCACCCCCGGGTAAAAATAACGTGGTTTAGCCTTGCTCTGTACAACATGGAACGATCTTTACTCGGACCAGTTACGAGTCAGTGGTTAACCCACATTGCTGCGGAGAGCAAAATTGAAAAATTGAATTAACTTCTTCTCTGTTTTCCATCTCTTTTTCGAAATGTTTATTTTGGTACACATTGATTGTATTTGTGTTTGAAAGAATTTTTTTGCAACAAAAATTTTTAAAAGTATGGAGTTGAAGGAACATAGATAAACCCAATATATCGTTCAAAATTTATACATGGAAAGAACGGTTTTGTTAAAATATTTTAAAATTTATTTAAACAGTTATAATGAAAATAATAATTTTGTGATCATTAAAAAAATTATTTAGAACATTCAAGCTGGTTTCTAAATTGTCAAAACTTTCTGCAGTATTATTCATTATTCTTAAGTCTTATATATTATTTTGATAGTCCACACACACACACACACGCGCGCGCGCGCGCGCGCAACAAAATTATTGTTAGATCTGTATTGATAGTTATATTTCTAGACTTCAGCAAAATTGGTTTTTTTTTATGTATTGTTTCTGAAGCATGATATATTGAAAAAGAGAAAGTAAATATTTTTCTTTTTCATCATATCAATTTTTATATATTGTACATATTGTGACATTCTGTAAGTTATATAATTTAATCCAATTATAATTATGTGTGTGATAACATAATTTTGTTAAAACAAAAATAACATAATCAAAAGAAATAGTTTTCTCGCTAAATTGTATTTCTTATATAAAGTGCATTTTTACTTCTATTTTTATTTTATTTATGTGTAGTTATACAGTCGTAGATAATAGGATTAAACAATATCTAATTGGAACATGGATCTTAATAGGATTAACGAGCTCATATTTTTATTATCCGTGTACATGTGAATGAGAATTTATTCGAAGTTAATATAGAACACGTAAGAAGCATGGGAAATGTAGTAGTTTATTCTTTTATGACCACACAGTTTGTTTTAATTACTACAAAATAACAATTTGTTAATTAAACTGGTATTAATTACAATTTAAGACTAAGAATTAATTTGGACGCGTGACAGAATTTAGTCGACCTAAAATTTATGCTTGACTCTGAACTGAAATCTGAAAATTAGCGAATTACTTGTTTTCAACGGACTTTGGTATTCGGGACAAAATGACTGGAAAATTACGAGCTGACGTTTTATCGGCGCGACTGACCCGAGTGGGCGTCTTTAAAACGTGTTTTTCAAGCCGAGTTTTCACGGAACGTGCGCCTTTCACAAACCGAACTGCATTAATTTCTCACACAAGCTCCATCCGGTTGAATATTCGCGTGGAACTTTTATAGATTAATTGTAACAATAAATGTAAGTGTTCGTATCGATAGAGATGTTTGGATCTTCGAGACCCGAGAACGTTGAGAAGCTGCTCACTTGACATCACGTTGAGATTCTCCATGATTAACATATAAATGAAGGAATTTAAATCCAATAAGCCACCACGATCTGGTAATTACGTCTTCGTAAAATCGGAACATGCGACGAATATAATATTTAAATTGCTATATTAATGATTCCTGTATTGAAATACAGATCTAATTATTACTAACGTTTAAGATAATTGTTAAGATATCTTGAAGATTGTCTTAAATTTAAATGCTAACATTAGAATATCCATTTCAACGATATCTCGTGCAAAAATAGAATAATATGTTATATGTATAATACATATAATACATAACAATAGATAAAATTTATAGATTATTTACAGATTGCATCGTGAGATAGACGTATAATAAAAATTCTCCTGAATGCATAAATGGATTCGGATATAATATATACGGATGCAAATAAAAATAAATAAATATACAATTGAAAGATAAATTCTTCTGACCTTTTATGTGCTAACAACGTTTATTATGTTGCAAATTTATTTCCGGAATTGCAAATATGCCAAGCTGTTACCAACATTACGCGCATATGCTAATATTAAATTTACATTCTTGCTTTCTCGTATTTTATATGTTTTTATATTTTTTATATTTTTCAATGAAATGATACCTCTGTATGACTTGTTAACATATTATATTTAAAAAATAGCGAATAACGATAGAATCTTAAAGCTAGATAAGACCGTACGAATATGGAAATTAGATAATTATTAAATATTAGATAATTGTAGAAAGTAGTCTTTTTTAGAATTTACATATTATTAGATATCAAGACAAATAAACCGTGTGAATCCGAAAATGTAAAACAAGATTATCAAATTATGGAAAGTAATCATTTTTATGAGAAAGTAATTAATTAAGTAGTTGAACCCTAAATGTCGGCCATATTGACCTTTTTCTTACTTATTTGATTTATTTATATAGCAGTTTATATAGATTAATTTATTATTGAAGTAGTTATTTTTGCGAGAAATTATTTCAACAGAAGCTAACGGAACTTCTTGTCATTTCTCTCGACCCAGTTGCGAATTCACATAGACCGAAGTCAAAGCTGTAATACCTATAACCTAGATTTAAGCCAGATCTAATCCGGAACTATGGAGATCCATGCTAACTTGTCCTCAAGGTGTTACGACAGGGACACTGCGTTGTCATTTAACTACTTGTCTTCTACACGTGGCAATTGTACCGCATTTATGCGCAGTTAACATAAACGCTTGAAGACAGTTAATGCAAATACCTCTTAACATACTCTTCATAAAATTTTTGATATAAAAAGTAATAAAAGACAATAGAATAAAATTAAATGAAGTTGGATATTTCTTTGTTTTGTGAGACATTATGATAGAGGCGAAAAAGAAATAAGTTGATTGTCAATATTGTTCGCATAACTATAAAATGTTTATTAAAAGTATTCTCTTGTACTTGATAAGAAATAGTTATAAACTTTTAATATCTTATCTCTCTGTTATATAACCAATAATAAGCATGATTTTTTTTCAAAATTATATCCAAAACTAGAAAATTACTATCAGTTGAATCAAACTTCAAAAGAATAAGTATTCCTCGCTTGAGGTAATCGTAATAATTTGATCGTTAATTTAACTTTTCCGTGAATAATTTCATTGGAATTATTAATTTGATTAAGCGATGTAACTTGGATTTCTTATGGTAATTCAAATATTATACTTTAGTCCAAAACGATGGAAAAATTTTACGCAAAATAGTATTAAAATGAAAGTTTTATACTAAATTTATTTTATATTTTTTTATCATATTTAAAAATTTCACATCGCATGTAGCTTTGCAATAAAAAGCATTCAAATGCGCACTTTTGAAATAATTCTAGAAATAAATTCACGTTATGAAAACTGTCACTCGCGTCACTTCATGTATGCACCGTGCGTTCAATGGGTCTTACTTTGAAGGTATGAGATCAGTCCGATTAAAAGCGTGACCAAACTTTAGATAATACTAGTTCAACTAGAATTCTCGTAGTTTGTCCGGTTCCCCCTTTCTTCCTTACGGGATGAGATATCGAGCAAGGACGAGAAATTCAGCAATAATATTGGGCTAGTCGAGATTCAGATTCGAGCAAATTAATTCTACGTGCAAAATAATAATTTTGAATCACCATTTAACATGACAGAACTTGAGAGTGAATAACCGAATCCCGAAATAAATTACTTATCATTTATATTTATAATTAACCAATTATCGTCGAACGAAAGACAGTTTGTCACTGGCCGTGTCCGGCTTCGCTACAACGTCGAAATCGAATTTCAAGCTTAATTAACGAAGCTAATTTAAACTTGACCACCATTTGCGCAGCTACGTTTCGTGGTTCATCTGCCATCTTCATAGTTTACCACATAATCTTCTCTCCTATCATGCAATTAATTTCTGAAAGTTTTATTTATCTTTATCAAAATTTTAATTCATTCTCATATTTTCTAAATTTTGAAGTTCTATATTTTGAAATAAATTGTAAGTACATAAAATGAAAAAGATATGTTTGTATCTATTATTTATGTAACATTGAACTAAAATTTTATGATCAATGGCATAGAATTCTAGCGAATGCCTTTATTCGAATAATCAATCAATTCTTATTTGAAATTTCAATTTTTATAGTTGTAAAAACCACTTAATATTTAAAGCATTTCTTAAATTAAATTATAATTATCTCTTACATTATGAATAATGTCGATAATATTCTTTAAATATTTTAAATAATTATTATCCTAGTAACTTTTATAAAAAGTAAAATAGATTTTAGAGACGCAAAATTTGCTCTTGCTTTAAGGAAAATCTGCTCCTTGAATCAACAACGATATTTGTAACTATGTCATCGCCAGATTAAAATTATCAGTTTTTATCCTGAATTTCCACTACTACTAAATCTTGCTATGTTCGTATAAAACAAAGGTGAAAGTGCCGATAAAACCGCGAATGATCTCGCTTGAACTTTAATTATTCGCATAAAACTCGCCAGGAATGCTCGTTTCTGTTTTACGATCTTGAGCGATGGAAAAATGGCGAAGGAAGAATGAAATCGCGGACGTGCAAGGAAAACCGAAACTTCTCTCTTCTCGTTTCGAAAATATATCGCGAGATATATTTCGAAGTAAGTACTTTCGTCAGACTTTCGTTGATATAAACTGTCGACATCTTATGAACGAATTGGATGGAGAAGAATGAAAGAAGATACCATATCCGTTTATCGGTCTTTCGCTGAACTGCTATTTGCTTAAAATTCATCAAAATTACGCGAGTCATCTTAGGAAATGGAACATTGCGACAGAGAAAATATAGAAGATTGTCAAGCTGACAAACTTAGAGATCGACTTGTAACTTGAATATGATTTTAAAGTTCTATGAATCGAATTTTCTGAAATGCTAATACATAGATTTTTGAATGCATAGAATATAGCTAATACATAAAATTTTGAATGCTATCTATCAGATACTATTATTCATATTATAGATTAGATACTATTATTCATATTATTCTTTTTATGAATATGAATTAATAAAGAAGAATATGAAAAAGAACTAAAATGTATTTTCTCTTCTTTTTTTTTACTTTTTTAATCAATTAGTTTTCCTACATTCTCGAAAGATATATTCATGACAAGAATGGTTTTGCTGAAGTAACTAAAAATTTAGTTAGACTTTTACAGATCTGAAAATAATTTTGTTGGATTAAGATAATTATGTAGGACTATTAAGATAATTATATAGGACTTTCAAACTAATTGTTAAATATGTCAAAATTTTTTGCGGCTATGCACTGTTAAATCTATAGTGTTAAATTTTACCTAACGTGAGTCGCCACTGCTTCTACTAAACATATCGTTATTTTTTTACCAAAATAAGTTTAATGTCAAATTGACTGTATATTGTCTGTAAATATAACCATTGTTTTAGTATAAAATAACGATATGATTGAGCAGGAGTAGTGGAGACTCACGTTAAGTTAAATTTGACACTATAGATTTAACAGCTTATCATACTTGAGATTTTTATAACGTAAATTAAATCTAATAAAATTATTTTCAGATCTGAATTAAACAAAATTTTTAAATATTTCAGCAAAATCGTTTTTTCCATATGTTAATATCGGCTCGAATAGTTAATATCGATCGATTATATTTCTCTGATGTTCTAATTGTCGCAAGTGATGTTTTCACTAATTTAACTAGTGAATTTCACTACTTTACAAATTTCGCCGATAAATGTATGGAATGTGTCTTTGGACGAATGTTGAGGCATGGACATAATAAACTGTCTCGTGGAGATATCTTGTGAAATAGAGCATTGAGAGATGAGTAGTAATCTATGACACAAGTCAGCCGGTCTACTCACACAAAGGTCGCCTTCCTTCGGCCGTAGTCGGCGACGTTCCTCGCGCGTTTCTCCGGAAGTTCCATTTGCCATACCGCGATTTATACGAGGTCATCCTCGAGTCTCGGATGAAGGTACAGTCGGGGAAAACGGGAGACCTGTTGGTCGGTTATCGTTAGATTGTGGAATCTACAAATTTCCCGACTGTCGGACCTTCCGCTCTCCAAATAGTTGTACGTTTTGTGAAAATTGTCGCATTCTGATCTATGCTATTATTCCTCGCTATATCTCTTCTTGGAAAGATGATAAAATTAATTCATTTATTATAACGTGAACTAACATGTGAAGATTATTTATGTCTTATTTTGTTTTCTCTTTTAATCGTTGATGAGATGATTATCACGTAGCCTACATTGATTTCTCAAAGCTGAAATTATTTTTTACAACAATAGACAAGAAAAATTTTAATATTATATTAGGTGTTGGAATTAATTCGTAGCGTTTTACAAGTGATGGGAAGTACTTTCATTAATGTATTTTTTAATGCTCATGTGAAATAAATAACATTCTTTCATTAAAAAACGCTACGAATTAATTCCAACACCTAATAGATTATATTAAATATCATCTTTGAATTATAATGTTTTTATTTTAATGATTTAATTTTGTTTTCATGATTATTGAATATGCAATATAAATATTATTAGTAAATTTGTGTGTAACGAAATATTAACTTTTATAATATTTATTATTTATATAATATCATTAAAAAGAATTTTATATAGCATTATGAATTGCATTCAATCAGTGCAAATTAAGATCGCATTTGTGTACATGACCATGCGACCATTAAGAATAAATATTGACTAAATGGCGTAATATTGCTTTTGGCCATTAATTCCTCGGTAATGCATCGCTGGTAATAATTATTGGTGCTCAGTCCTGTTATTGGCGGACACTGTGTCAGTGTGTTTGCTCGTAGATGTATAGATAAAGTGTGTATAATATTGATCCCCCCCTCCCTTTTGTCATTAAAGGATTTGCAATAGATGTTCTATAGTATTCAAATTCAAAAATTTTACAGGATAACAAATAATTGAAAGTTGCAACAAAATAACCGAAGCAGTTAATGTTCAAGTTAATAATTTTTCTTTACAAAGTTATTTCATATTTGTGCAATTATCAAACATAGTATAAACTCACGAATTGCATTGCTATTCTACGTGAGAATAAAATTAACGAGAACGCTACGTACTGACGAATACTATGCGATTTATTTTGCCGACGTATAAATCTGCTGTTCTATCTCTCACGAAATACAAAGGAGTGCTAAGGCACTTCAACATTTTGCATCCATTTATTCGGAGTAACGATGATCAGTAGTGAAATCGCATTCTACTGTACTTGAAATACTTTAGAACATTAGGTATCCGATACTGAAGTATAGGAGAAAATTAACGTTTTTTTTCCATGAGTAAATGATTTTAACTTTTATATATAAAGTTATCCAATTATAAATATGTTTATTATTAAATTATATTAAAAAGTATTAAAAAATGTCGTTTTAAATTTAACTTTTAGATTTTTTCGAAATATTATATAATACACGAAGATTCAAACACGTTTCCAGATATCAATCAATGGATCAATCCAAAATTTCCATATTTTTGCTTTTGGATTCATCCATTTTGTTCAGAAATTGACAATGTTATTAATTGTTACAGTTAATTTCTTTTTTAGTAGAATACATCGGTATAATTATTATTTAAGTGATTTATAATAATTATAACATTGATTTATTCTGTGTAAAAAAATAAACGAAATTATTTATTAATTGAATACTTCAGTAAAATGAGGGAGAAGGAGAGAGAGAGAAAATCACTTATTTCTCCACTTCCAACTTTTGTATAGTAGGATAATTCCGGTATATACGCCGCATCTATCAAAAATTTAATTTATTAAGTATTATTATATAATTTATTAAGTATTATTATTATATTTAAAGTAAACGAATGTATCAGTAAAAACTTTGTACTATCTACTACTATAAAAAAAATATTAGAAATCCGAATATTTATTTTTCATATTAAAAAATAAACTTTTTGAAACCTTGAATTTTTGCTGTATATCTCATAGGAGTAGGATATGTATTCATAGGAGGAGGGGGGGGGGATATGTACGGCTCATGAAAAATTTATAAATAATGCATATAAATAAGACGTAAAATGATATAACTTATAAAATGTGTTTATAAAGTTTTATTAAGGAATAGAAATGATAAATATGAAATAATAAATAATAATTACAATCTTCTTACATATATTACAAGTGTTATAACATGAGGTATATATTTCATATAATGCGTTTATTTTATTGCATTTAGTGCACTGAATTCAATCTGCGCATTTTGTATGCTTTGGGCATAAATCCCGTTCGCTAAAAATGCATGTCCCAAACAGGTGGGATATACAAGACAACACACTAAACAAAGAATACGAAAACAAAGCATTTGTATTTTACTATACAACATGCTTTACTATTCCACTACACGTATATATTACGAAATAATCACTAAGTTTTTTACATGCCCTACAGTAATCATTTTATGTAGACTTTAATTTATGATGGCGTTACTTATTACTTATTATTTGACAAATATCGATTCAACTTACAATAATTTCATTAATATTAATAGTAAGAAACTGAAATTACAATACTAATATAACATAAAGGCATGTAAGTATTAGGTGTTGGAATTAATTCGTAGCGTTTTTTAATGAAAGAATGTTATTTATTTCACATGAGCATTAAAAAATACATTAATGAAAGTACTTCCCATCACTTGTAAAACGCTACGAATTAATTCCAACACCTAATAGAATAGTTGCGGAAAAATTACTCCCACTTTTTCTATTTTTTCTGCGGCGTAAATCTCAACGCAGCGAATTTGCCGGAGTTACCCTATATTTTTTCCAAATATTCCATTTCATAGCTGACTAAATTTTTGAAGAAAGCTTTTTTATTCTTAAGTAATTCAGTCACTTTAAGCCAATCGTGATGTAAAAATTTCGATTAATACCTAAGTTACAAGGTTTTAAAACAAAGAAGGGCGTATAAGGGTCTCTTGAGATTTAAGAATATTTAATATGACTTTACGTGTAGCGTGAGAAAGAGTTAAGATCTGTTAGATTGTTAAATTGAACAAACAACACAAGTGTTGTTTGTCTAATAAAACTTAATTCTCTTGAGGTAGGAATATAGAAATATTCGAGCATAAATTATATCTTATGTTCCCGTCATATGTGTTCTTTTACCATACATAGAGGAGAGTATAATGAGTTTGCCGCATTGACAATGTGAAACTGTGGAGATTTCCGTGACGCTGCGAACTATACGATGAAATGGATCTCCGCGGTTTTTAAATAACTAGGAAACACGAATGCCTGTGGAAAGAAAGATATTGGATTAGATTTTAAATGGATTTATCCCTTTATTGCTCGTGCATTTTGCTCATTCATCGTGCGTCACTATAGTTGCTCCTGCAGCATGTAAAAGCGAAGAGTTGTTCGTATTACATTTTAGAGTGACCTTTTGACATACGCATTAATCGGTAATCTGATTTTAAAATATCATGGTGCTACGTACAATATTGATCTGAGATATTTCGCGAGAAATTTGAAGATAGAAAGACATTATTCATTCATATTGTGATACCTAAAACAAAATTTGTCATTCTTATCGAATTCTAAATACAGTTTCAGAATAAAACAGAATAATTCCTAGTTGAAGATAAAAAAAATCTTAAGGTGAGACTAATATTTTTTAAAATATTTAAGGATAATTCCTAAAATATAATTCCTGATTATACATACTTTATTATTGGGAATTTAAAGGCAAATAACATCTCAATTATGTATTATAAAGTTGTAATAAGAATAATAAATAAATTAAGAAAATATAGTAATATTAACAATTTGTAGTAAATATTACTATTAGGTGTTGGAATTAATTCGTAGCGTTTTACAAGTGATGGGAAGTACTTTCATTAATGTATTTTTTAATGCTCATGTGAAATAAATAACATTCTTTCATTAAAAACGCTACGAATTAATTCCAACACCTAATATATTTTTTTAAATTCATATAACTTATTTATTGTTCTCTTATTACAACTTTATAATGTATGTAATTGAGACACAATTTGTCTTCAAATTTCTAGATATACGACTTTTTTCTCTAAATGTGTTAAGAGATTAATATTTTTATAAAACTACTTTGTGAGACAGTTCATTCTGTTTTAATGATACAAATTATTTTTGTGATATACGTATACATAAACCTTACCACACGCATGTTATAATAAGTGTGATAATTGTGATAGTGTTTCGATTTTACAATGGCATGATAAATAGGTAAATAATGAGTAACCGATTTGCTGATAACCACAAAACGCGCATAAATGTGGGATAATGTGCTGGAAACAATGTAGTGGTCGCTTTTGGGAATACCGAAAACGATTTTGCATTTCCAAGAATACAATGCGATGCTGTACTATGCGGCAAAATTTAGGATATAACCGTATGGTAATCTTTGATTTATCTATTTAATTATTCGCACGACAGAGTACATTTTGCGTTGAATTTCAGGGAGTTCCTCGTCACTCATTAATATTACACGGGATATACCGGAAAATCCATACATGATATAATAGTTTTCTGTCGAATTTGATGAGGACTTGCTTTGAGTGAAAATATGATGGTAGATTACCATATTCAACTTTTACATTAAATCTTGAATTAAAATTTTACTAATATAGATATTGATAAATCATTTCTTTCAAAATTAATATGAGTTAGTTAAATAGGTTTCTAAAAGATATAACTATAGTATCACTAGTGGCCATCTTTTTGCGAGCACGCAATTAAATTTGCTTTAGTTAGGCAATATATACTATATATACAGAAGCTTCGATGTGGTCACTTGGGTCACTCGCTGATGAAATTTTCATTTAAATCATGTTACCGTAAAAGGCAGAGCGAGTAGATTTGATGACTAAATCTAATCTTACTATCACAAGTTGCGTCTTTGGCTACGTATACACATTTGTAATATCGAAAAAATTATGAATTAGGAATTTATTATTAATTTTTAGTAACGAGAAAAAAATTTTAAAAATATATTTTAAATTTTTCGTACTGTCCAAATTGAATAATTTGATAATATCGCTACTTTACTAAATTTTTTCATTGATAATTTTTTTATTCCGACATTATGTTATCAAATTTTCATCACTTTTTTTACTGTTATATAATTATAATTCGTAAAATATATCTATGCATCCTAGGAAAAAAAAAACAGAAAAAGAGAAAAAGAGTAAAAAAGGGATCATATTTTCTTTTTGCGAAATATTTTCTTGTTGCGAAATTGTAAGGCAGAGATTTGTTTCTCGCCAAAGAATCAATATTGCAACGTTTCCTTCATAAAACACTCACTTGTTTGTTTCAGGAGAATGACGTGGTGTCGGCCACTGTGCTGCGAGATGTCAAGCAAGGTAAGACTCGAATTGAATTTTTCGAAATGTTGGTCGCGCGCGCCGTCGCCGCGGCGACGTTGAATGAAATTTTCAGTAACCTATTTCCGCAATAGTCGCCGTGTCGGCGTGTTACAACTTTTGCAACGCGTTTCGCGCGGTCGACGGTTTCTGGCCTCATGTCGGGTAGCATCGTACTTTGACGAGCGTTTTGAAATGCCGTTTCGTCAACACTCATAGCGACGTGTTCTGTAAAAATAAAATGCTTCCATATTTTGTTCGCAATCAACGTAATGATGAATGAACGTGCTGCACGTAGCAATGAGCGCGACATTTTGGAAATATTTAGCTAATTGACCATGAATTGGGGTCAATATATCATTTTTTTTAAATAATAATAAAATTGAATAGATGTAATTTATTGAACAGATAGTTAATTGGATTCATCGCTACTTTTATATATTGTAATATCAAAGGAACAATCATAGCTCAATCCCTTGAGTTAAATAACATTTTATTATTTTTAACTTCCATATGTGTCTCAAAATATAAATTAATTCATTTCTGCGATTCAATCTAAATAGCGTATGTAGTCAATAAATAATAAATTAAATTTGAGTGACATTTAATACATTTTCTTGTTGAATTAAATTGTTTAATTCTATTGTTTTAGTTAAATTAACGATATATTGAAGAAGAGCAGTGGCGACATATAAAATATATATCTATATATATAAAAATGATTAAAAATAACTTAAATAAGATATTATTTGACGTGGATAAAACAATTTGAATAATAAAATTTGTGTCTGTAATATTACAGAAATGTTTATAATGCTTTTAATAAACAATATTATCTTAAAACATTGTTGCCATCAGTAAATTTTTTTATTTGCAATAAAACAACGCGTATTGCAGAATGAATAATATGCTGAATATTGATAAATTGATTAATATATTTATTAATATTTCCTATTTTTCGATTTTAATAACAAAAAATTTTTTGTGGATTCATCTTTATGTTACGCTAAACAATATACTAATAACGTAAGATTATTCTTATTATGCACAGACTTTGTTATAGCTAACAAATTTATTAAATCTTTTTGATTCACTTTTTGCGGTTTGTCACAGCAATTGCTAATATTATAAATATCAAATTACGAGTTAAGATTAATAAATAAGTCAATAATCATAGAAAATTTTTTTAAACAAAATTACTCGATTCTTAATTAAAATAACTTGAATATTTTTTTTATCTTGCAATTTTTGACATGGATAATAAATGATGTTAGTAATAAATCTTGTGTTAACGAATTTAGAAGAAACTTTGCACTTTTTCATTTCTTACTTTTCTAACTAATATAAAAAGTGGGCGTTGATAAGATAGTGAAAAATTATAAAAAAGAAGCCATAAAATGTCTCCCGACGCGCACTATTCCCAAAACTTTCTAAAAACTTTGTACAATGCCTGCAGTGAGGCTGTGTTTGACCTCTTTTAAAGCAATTAAGACTTAATATTCCATAATCTCTTTAATTAATGCGTCTAGTGTGGTTGGATATAAACTATGCAAAGGCATTTATAAAAAGGAATATTTTTTAAATTTTTATGTATATTTTACATAACATTTTACATAATATTTCAATATTTTATACTTTTTTTGTAGTAGATTGTAAATTATTTTAAGCTTAAACTTGCAAAAATATATCAGATTTAGGAGATTAGTAAAGATATATAGATATATAGATTTAGCGATCTGTTAAAATTTATAAATATACGTTATAATTAAACACATATCATAATACGTAACAATTTCAATTTAATTTCCTCTTAAGTCTAAATAGATCTAAATCATATATCCTTAGATATGAATACTTAACTCTCTCTAAACTCTCTCTACTCTACTTGATATTGCGTTGGTTGCTAAACTCAACATTTGCCGATGCTTAGATCAGGCTAGATCAAGCTGATCTCAACGCTGCTGGTAATCTCATGCATTCCTTAATTTGCGTACGCATTGCGTTTCAATCAAAACAGGCGCCCGAGCATAAGCACTACAAGTTTTCGATTAATCATAATCTTCTACTTTAATTTCAAAACAGTCGTCTTGGTAGCGCGCACGTCATAACTTATCCATGTTCGAACATTGTCGCGGAAGACGCGAGATATTGATTTCTCTCGGTTCTCTCGAATAAGCGTCTATTGTTTACAACAGAATGACCGTCTCAATTATTTTCGGCTTTGTCCTGAGATTATCCTTATATTATGTTCCTAAGCGCAAGATTATCATAAACGATTCCCGATTCAGTTGAGCACAAAATGCTTTTGTGAGGTCCAGTGATCGATGCATTAACGTGGAAACGCTTGCATTAGATTTAACATTATATAATATTCATTGTTGAGATAATGTGCGTGTTGAGCTTTCTTGTATTGTTTAAACTTTATTTGCTTCTTTGATCTTAAATTAGAGACTTAAATTAGATTGTTCTATAAAGATTGGAATTTTATATATTCAATGTTGATTTCTTTCTTTAAACAGAGATAAAACATTCTATTGAATCAATGATTTAAAGCTTTGATAGTACACGATACATTATAAACGACAGTTACAATATAAAACCATTTCTTTTATCTCGATTTTTTTTTGTGTCTGTCTGGTGGTTTTATTTTATCACTATTCTGCCGCAATTTATCGGTTACTAATAATATTAGAGAAATTCAAATTCCTTGGATTTATCTATCTTACAGAAAATTTCTTGTGCAGTAATGTAAAATTAAAAATATACATTTATTAAATATTATTGTATGAATACGTACATACATATGTAAAACGATAATACAAGTTAATTTCTTTGAACATCAGTACTTCGAGTTTTTTTATCTTTCCTTAAAATTCTATTAAAAATATTTAAGCTTAAGAAATTCGAGAAAGATCTTATATATTACACACACATAATATATAAGATCCTCCTCGAATTTCTTAAATATTTTTAATAGAATTTTTAAGGAAAGATAAAAAGATTCGAGGTACTGATATATATACATATATATATATATATATATATATATATATATATATATATTAGGTGTTGGAATTAATTCGTAGCGTTTTACAAGTGATGGGAAGTACTTTCATTAATGTATTTTTAATGCTCATGTGAAATAAATAACATTCTTTCATTAAAAAACGCTACGAATTAATTCCAACACCTAATATATATATATATATATATATATATATATATATATATGTACGTATGTATATATCCACCGCATGAAATCTGTATAACGCTCTGTTAATTATTTTTAATTAAAAATTATATCTTTTTATTTTGACGTATCACTTTTGTATTGGTTTTATATATAATGAGTGAAAAGTGATTTATATGTGCGCATATGTGTGTGCGTTGCGTGTATTTAACATTAGACAATGATAATGAAAACTTCAAACTCAACAATTGCATATAACATTACATGTACGGGATACATGTAGTGAATGCAGTCTATAGATCTGCTGCAATAGCCATTTCTATTTTACTTTGAGTAGAGCTGCCGACGTTTTAATCGAACCGCGGTAAACGGGTATTCAGGTAAGTTTATACGGTCGGAGTCGATGAATTTCGCACTACAGCTTCTCTTTCTCTACAGCTGATGTCTACCGAGTTCTTCGCTAAGTAGAAATAATCAGACTCACCAGCTCCTCTCTCTCTCTCTCTCTCTCTCTCTCTCTCTCTCTCTCTCTCTCTCTCACGCGCCGATCGATACACGTTTATCAGCGCTCCCGAGCTGTATAGCGTACGAATCCTTTGAAAAGATAAAGCTCAGCATATAAATATTTGACAGCACAGAATAGCGTGGTATAAACACGTTTCGCATATTTCCCCTCTGGCAGCGAGAATCCGCATTTTAATGCCATCGCTCGTGAATTTATTCGTGGGTAACGGCGTTTACGCGTAGATATAAATAACGCGAAAATCATCTCGCGCTCTTTTCGCGCGATAATAAACCTTCGCGAAGCGATATTTCGCTCAGCGAAACGCACCGAACTGACACGATGCCACTGCACTTTTTCTCGTTGTCTCGTTTTTCTTTACGTATTTTCGTCAGCAGCCGAAACGTAAATCAATCGATATCGCAATAGCGAATACTTTTTAGACTTTTTCTTATTTCCTTTTAACAAAAATAATAATAACAATTGATATGTACGCGAATCTTCCTCGTTGATGGTTGTAATAGTTTTAATGATAGTAAGTTTATCGATATATTCGCATATTTTTATACAGATTGTCTGAAGATAAGACACGTAATGTGTAATTATTTTGAAGATTATTTTATTTGATATATAAAATAAAATATTTGCAATTTTTATAAACATTTATAAAAGATCGTTGAAATATCCGCAATAAGACCATAAGAGTATTTGAAATATGATTGTGGAAGATGCAAATTTTATTACTATTATTATTATTATTATTAATAGAAATTAAAAGAGAAAAAACAAATTTCTTTGTAACTTTTTAAATTTATCTTTTAATTTTATTATAATATAATATATATGTAATGATTATATTGTAATATAATAGCAGCACTTTAAATAACATTATTGATGATATTTCTTATGACAATAATAGCGTTTCCTCTATGACCAATAACGAGTCGTCAAGCGAACTGAATATTATCGGCTTTAAATTTTGCATTATTCGTTGAATTTTTAAATTATCGCATTGTGTAAGCTCAGCATGTTATAAATGAGAGTTATAAAAATGAGGTCGGCGATCTTTTTGACGTAGGTACGTTATATACACGCGTGTCACAGCGCATGTGCCTGTCGTGCGTGCGAAGTTATATTGCGTCAGTGCAGTATGGCGAAATTGCGATGCTATAAAAATATATTTTTGCTACAGCTGACATATCGAAGAATCGCAAAAAAATCTTAAAGTCAGGCCGCGGAAGTGATCACCCTCATAGCCGAGAGACGTTTTTATTATGCCGGTCGCATCTCTGCGTCTTGCAGATATTTTCCGTGTCCGCCTTCATTTCATCCCTTTTTATCTCGTCGACACGTTCCACACCGTTGAAGTATACACGTAATAGGAGAGAGATAAAAGAGTAGGAAACTCACGCCGGCGGAACATGTTGTATTTCCATGAGCCCCTTGTGGATTTGCATGTCGTATCCGAGGCGCGCGTTCGTCTGCGTAAAGGGAGCGGTTTCAATTATTCCCTATCAAGATGTCCGTACTTGTTTCACTTGAATAAATTGTAATTTAAATTGCAAATTAAATATTCTGCCATCAATTCATTTTGTATTTGCGATCGATAAGTAACTGAGATAAATAACACGAAAGAGGTGTATAGAAAGAATGGGAAGCACTAAAGTATCTAAAAGGTTTTATATATATATATATATATATTAGGTGTTGGAATTAATTCGTAGCGTTTTACAAGTGATGGGAAGTACTTTCATTAATGTATTTTTTAATGCTCATGTGAAATAAATAACATTCTTTCATTAAAAAACGCTATGAATTAATTCCAACACCTAATATATATATATATATATATATATATATATATATATATATATATATATATATATAGTTATGTACATATATATGCAGATTTGAAAATAATTTTATTGGAGCTTTAAAATAATTATGTAAATTGCTCAAGCTGGTTGCTAGAATGTTAAAATTTTTTTTAACATTATTATCAGGTTTGAATGTTCTATGTAATTATTTTTGTGCTAAACAAAATTATTTTTAAATTTTTGTTTCAATTATATTTTTAGATTTGTATTTAGCTAAATTTTTATATAAAATTACTTTAGCAAAATATGTTAACTTTAGTATAACATTTAATGGCGAGTTGATTATTGTATGTAAATACTTCTAAATTATATAATTTACTTAATAAATTTTATAAAAGTGTACTTTTAACAGTGTTTAAATAATTTTACGAATTTTTTATTTCTTAATGTTATTATTTCAAAATGTTAAATAAAATTGTAGATATATTAAATTATACGAAATATGAAAAATTTATAAATTTATATAGCAAAAACATGATTGTAGAAATCTATTCAGAAAATAATTTTAATTGAATTATTATTGCAGAATTTTTCAAAGATATCTGTGAAATATAATAGAGTTGTTGAAATATATATTAGCTGTGTTATAAAATTCATGGGTCGATTCTAAGCAGAATCGTAGAACTCATATAACTTATTCTCGTAAAACTTGTAAGAACTTATGACTGATATTCTAATTTTATGCATATATGTATACAAGTATTGTAAGATTAATAAATATCTACGATTTCTCGTAAATCTTATGGCAAGAAATTGTCTTTAAAGTTATAAGTAGGTACTTATAGTTCTTACAAGTCTTTCGAGAATATAATATAAGTCTTACAAGCCTTACGATTCTGCTTAGAATTTAAGCATTTAACTCTAAATATATTTAGGTATGTCATTTTTCATATTTGATCGAATAGTGTTATCATATGTCATTCCTTTTGATTATTTTATTTTTATATAGTTAATCAAATAATTCTATATTGACCATTTGATGTTGAATAGACGATGATACTTGGATGATCGAACGTTCGATCATCTAAGTGACATTTATACAAACATTTCGCATATGCTAAGGCTATAGATACTACTTTCTTCAAAGCAATTGGAGTATTTAAAAGATAGAAAAAGCTAATATTTGAATTGAAAATAAAATTATGTAAATACATATATAGGATATTATAAAATTTAGACTATTTCTCTCTGAAATTATAATTTTTATTATTTTAGACAATATTTTGCTTTTGAATTTTTACATTTAAGATAGACAATTTGAATTTACAGATTTAATAAAATTAACTTTGTCTGTTTTCTACTTAAATTAATTAAACTACGTCGATACACACACATTGTAAATGAAATATGTACTAATTCGAGAAATTTTGTGTGTAATGACATTACTTTGATTTGTATTACATATTTATGTATTGCTACTTTTATATGTTACATTATTTTAATAAGTTTTTTCTCACAAAATATTTTTTAATTATTATGACTTCGCCTAAACAGTAAATTTAAACAATATTGGAAATTTTTAGCTACATATTGTTAAAAAAAAACATTGATAAATATTCTATTTCAACATAAGCGATTCAGTACAAGCATTAAACTGCTTTCAATCATCAGCTGCAAAAATCAGATACGCGATGAAATAACTGTGTCATACCGCAAAT
Organism: Acromyrmex echinatior; assembly: GCF_024713525.1. NCBI lineage: Eukaryota > Metazoa > Arthropoda > Insecta > Hymenoptera > Formicidae > Acromyrmex > Acromyrmex echinatior. The sequence continues at coordinate 8,498,857 of NC_141854.1, forward strand.
GTAGATTGCTTTCTCGAATATAGAATATACAGATCGCGCGGTCAGAGATTACTTATTGTATAGGGTATACAAATCAAATATTTTTCCACAGAGATCATGACTCACTTTGACTCGTCCATTTGCATTATTGAAATGCCATCATAACACTTACTCGAATTGCGCCGAAACGACTTAAAGTCTCACCAAAATTTGAATTTAAAATCTCAAAGTCGGCCAGTTGAATTTTAAATTCAGTCGTGATTTAAGTAGGACCTCTACAATCGAGTGTTGATGCTAAAATGGAACGTATATAATAAAAACAAAACATTTTGATTAAAAGTAATAATTCGAATAATTATACTGCAGTAAACTGCTTATAAGTATAGTTTACGCAAAATTATAGAGCAATATACTTTTTTTATAATTTTATAATCGATACAAATCCGTGACGTCAATATAAAAATATTTAACAAAATTAAATATTGTATTTTCTTACGTGAAATAAATAAACTTTGCATATTTAAGCGAACAAGCTTCGTAATAAACCTTTCTGTAAATAAATCTTCGTTTTCATTTTTTCTTAAGTACACATTAACGTTAGAATATAAAAAAAAAAGCAAAATAATCTTTTGGAAAAGAAATCTTAGATGATTCTGTAACGAAAGACATATACGGAGAAGTAATCTACCGCATGAATAGCTTTTTATCATCATTGGGCTTTCGACGGTTGTCACTCGCGGGACGTTCATCGAGGTGCGTGATTGGTGGCACCCTTGTGAAATAAATTTGCGTTAAGGCCCCAAGTCAATTTGTTTACGTTTTACCTTGAAGCCAGTGCGCGGACTTCTCCTTGACATTCCGGGGAAATGATTATTGTCGAGGGTGCGCACTCAGAGTAAACTCCGCGTCGTAAGTATATATATATGTGCTTCTGTATATACGTATAATACGCACAATCTCTCTACTTCATCCTCCCTTTTACATTTTCTCTTTATATTCTTCCGACCCTCTCCTGATATTCTATCCTCCTCCTGAGGCCCAACGCTCATCCTGTGAGCCATCTACTACGAGCAGGGTAGAACGGTCTCCAGGTGGGCGGAGATCGATAGCATCACGACCCAGCTTTACCCAAGCAGGCCGGGGAACCAGCCGCTACTAGTTTCCGCGATGTATGTATCTGTACTGGCTGCCTCGCCATTACGCTCGTTCCTATTAACCTTTGAATTATCAACTGTGTTTACTCATATTTCAGGCACGAGTTACGAGGCCTTGATTTTTGTTTGCAAAATTAATTTAACACAGAAAGTCAATTCGTGAATTAGAAAAAAGTAGGAAGCTACAGAGGGGGAGAGAGAGAGAGAGAGAGAGAGAGAGAGAGAGAGAGAGAGAGAGAGAGAGAGAGAGAGAGAGAGAGAGAGAGAGAGAGTACGTCTCTTACTCAAAAAACGATTTTTGCGAAATTTATGTTTTAATGATCTGTAAATTGAAGACAACTAAAACTAAAATCATTGAAATGTTTTTGTTATTCACGAAAGGTTCTTTTATTATCAATATATAATGTTGATGTGTTTTAGCACGAATTTTGCCATTATTTTAATTTTTTTCGATTAATTTAAAGAAAGAAGACATATATTTGTTAAATAAAAATCTTGAATGTAATATATGCCATTTAAAAGTTGTAATATAGATATAATACAAATAATAACAGCAATAATCGAAATTACATTATCATACATTCTGAACATAAACAGATATATTATAACAGATATGTTACATAGTATATCTATCCTTTTCCTTCTTTTCTTTTAAAATTAAAAAAAGAAGTTACGAAAGTTTTTCTTTAAAATCATATATTTTTAATAAAAATTGTATGTGCCAATCGTAAAGCTATTTTCATAATAACTTTGAATTATCTTTTAGTTAAATTATATTTTCAGAGTTCGAAATTAAGTTAAACTAATTTTTTTTTGGTTAATTTAAATTGATTTTAATTTTAATGATTTTTTTACTAATTTTTTTACTGATTTTTAATTATTCATATTTAATATTAATGTCGAAACTCTTACACAACGAATGATCTTTGTAGCAGTTTCGCAAAAAGTAAATTAGTTTTGGGTTTGTCAAAGTACCTGTCGTTGACAGATAACAGTACTGTACCACTTTGTATACGTTCAGTTTTACACTTGCATGCGTGCATATGTACTAGGAAAAGTAATTAGCGCTTCTTACTGGCGACATATATACACGCGTAGTTTACGTCTCTGCTCGATATTGCAGCCCTTTGTTCAACGATTACACATTCTATCCTTTGGAAATTCTGCCACTACCTGCGGCATCTTTAATGTCAGATTTTGTGTTTGCGTTGAAATAATTTGAATTGATATTTTTCCAATAAATATTCTGATATTAATTTGTAACACATTACATTTATTGATTTTTACGTATAGGTACTACATTATTTTTATGTATATTTATTGATATTTTTATGTATACTATACATATTTGATAATTGATGATACTATTGGAAAGAAGATAAATTTTTATTAAAAATTTTTCTGGGAAAGTACTCATAACGATTTTTAATGATAAATTGTGAACACTTTATAAATAGCATCAAATAAAAAAAAAATATTTAGAAAATTTTTATAAAATTATTAATTTACAAATAAACTACTCACTTTTTTACGTGGAAATATTCTTGACAAAATTTTTTTATATCAATACTTTAGTAGACTTTACAAGTACAATCTTTCAATACAACGAAATATCTAAATTTCCTACAGTGAAATCTCATTCCAAGAAAGTGAAAATACAGCCACCCTTGAAAAAAAAGAAAAATATTTTACTTCTTGAAAATGAGTGACAAATATCTTTTTAGAGTGAAAATTGTCACTCTTTTTCAAGAAATGAAATATTTTTACTTTTTTTTCAAGGATGATTGTATTTTCACTTTTTTGGAGTGAGATTTTGCTGCAAGAAATTTAATATTTTGATGCGTAATGTTAAAGTTTAGATTAATATAAATCAAGATATTTTAAGTCGCTTAAAATATATAATCTGACATCAAAATATGAATCTGACATCAAAATAGAACCATCTAGGAAAAATTTTCAATCTAGAGCGAAAATTTTTCCCGGATGGTGATCTTATTTTGATGTCAGATTCGTATTCAGCGACTCAAAATATGGGTCTTCATCCTAGCACAGGGTATTTCTTTTTGTAGGTCTGTGTAATTATTAATAAGCATAGTATTATTAAATGCTATCTTACTGAGTTAAGATTATATCTCTTTCATAAACAAACCCTATTGTTTATCTAGAGAATGAGTGTCAACCGAACCTGCATTACGTATGCACTCGCAGATGCACATGTCGTCTGCCATTTGCCAGTATACCGAGCCAAGCTGATAGCACTGCATTATGAACGGCGTTGAAGGTGCAGCGGTGGCAAACTCGAGTACTTAGCGCTTCTTGCGAAGACGTAACCGTAATTTAAACCATAAGTGTTTATGCTAGAACTCGGATCATAGTTGCACGATAAAATGCAGTTTTTATCTGTTTTATGTTATATATGTCAATTATAGATGTTAAATTATGTTTCAAGACGAGATAACACTTAATATAAATCATCATGTTAGCATTAGGTAGAACGTATGTCTACTTAACATATGTCTAAGCAGCTCGTAATATGAATCTAATTTTTTAAAAATTTACTATTTTCAATATTTAGTCCAATATATCGATAGAATTCAATAATCTTCAATTTAATGTCATTTTTTCTTAATATATGGATATGAAAGTAGAGAACTATCTTTTTTGAAATTTCTTAACATTCAATATGTTAACAATAATTTTGCACAACAGTTTAACAAATTTTTATTTAAAAAACTTTTTATTTAAAGTTACATTAAGTATTATATCTCTTTATTTATTTGCACTTCTCTCTCTGATATTCTTTTTTTTATATAGTTTAAAAACTATAATTTATGTATAGGTTCTTATCTTTATTAATGAAGAATCAATTCCGAATCTATCAAAGTCGCACATAAATACATTGAGAAAAAAACAGCCTAAATTTAAATAAATATTTATTTGAATACTGCCAACTATAAACATTTACTTACAATAAATAAATATTTACTTAATAAAAAGAAGTGATTGCTAAATCAAATTAATGTTTTTTGTACCAAATAAAGATATTTTTATATTTAATAAATATTTAGTTAGTACTATTCAATTAAATATTTATTAAAATTTAGAATATATATTTTTTTCTCAGTATAAGCTGTAACTTTCTGTTTTCTTAAATATTCTGATTTTCAACAACTTATGTTTCGCAACGCGCGAATTTATCCTGTACAGAATTTTAGAGCTACCTAAGAGCAATTTCCTTTACTAATATTCATTCTCTTTTCGAGGATGTGCGATGAAGTGTTTCCACTAAACAGAGCACAAGCAAAGCATGCTCTATTCTTGTGCTCCAGTTACGTTGAAACGTGTTAAAAACGCGCGCTTACACAAAGTAAGACAGTCTTGCACGATAATTCTGTTCAATTACGACTCGTTCGCACCTGCGGATGCACGTTCCGAGCTTAAAATAATATCATTGTTTTCGAGCATATGTTTTCATCTGCGGAATTTAAATGGAATAGATACGGAAGCTAATGAAGTGTAGATACAGCGAAAATGGAAGCCCGCAACTCTGACAATTTTAAATAAAATTAAAAAACTAAAAGAAATATTCTTGACAAATACAAATAAGAATACAAATAAAAAATCTCGATCTATTTTTTATTCTTATAAAATTTTTAAACATTTTTAAATTATAATGATTAAATAGAATGCTATTAAATGCTTTTTGTAACAATATATTTATATTCGGATTTGTCAAAAAAGTATTGTCTCAAATTGGTTGTTTATTATTATTAACTCTTTTATTATTGTTATATTATTTGAATTTTAAAATTATAAAAACGTTTTATATTATCTCGCGATCCACTGTATGCTTTATAAAGAAAGCATATATATCTAAATGCGTTAAAACACAAATTTTCTATGGAATAAACGGAAATAAATAGAGAAGTCGGGTTTATTCCATTATAAAGTTGATATTTTTTTCTATTTAATTTCTGGATAAGTTTTGTAAGAGCAGCAGTAGTAGTGGTTACCGCAAATCTTATTTTTACAAACATGACTTAGAAAAAATTGAATAGCGACGCCATTTTTTATTATTTTTAATAAAATTTAAATATAAAGGAAAGTATGATATTTATAATTGGACAAGTCCTCTATCTCTTTTAATTCCTCCATAATAAATTTGCAAAGTTAGGTTTTGTTTTGGACGCGTTTATGTGTAATATGTCTCTTTAATAAAGTTATGATAAAGCGTGGAAATATATACCATTATAATATAAAAGCAAATTATTTATAACTTTTTAAATAGTATATAGTCATGCTGTCAGTCATTTTAGCATAAACGTTTATGTTGCTCAAAGCACACTTTAAACTTCTGTGTAATCATACACCTACGTTATGCTTTGTACAGTTTATTAAATATTTAATTAGAGGAAGACTATAAAGCGTATTAACTTTCTCTCAGATTTTAAATATTAAAAACTAAATATAAAATAGAATTTTACAACATTGCAAATTTTATAATTTTACATAAAAATTTATTACATTAAATATTATTTATTACATAATGCAGGACTCTATCTCATCCTTTTCATTTTCGAATTTTTTTTTAATAAAAGAGAAGTATAATAATTAAAGGATTTATTTAAAAAATCTTTGTAATGATAAATTAAAATTTGGTCGAAGCAAATATACGCAAAGTTAACTTAATATCATAATATTAACTGAAAAATAAGGTTTACTTGTTTTACTTTTAAAATTTAATTTGTCGAAATATTTAATTACGTAATATTGCTATGTAGAGTTATTTCAAAATTTTGCTAGCTGTATATTTGAAATTATGTGAACTTCGAAGTAAAAGCGTTATCTTTATGCGAATACATTGACTCGTTGAAAAGTACATGAAACTGTATGATTACTGATATATTCATGCTTATCAGAAGGATTGGTCACTAATTCAAATTTTATTTGGCACACACATACACATACGTATATACACACTAAAATATTAGGTATATGTCGATAGAATTAGGTTTCGTGTAATTAGTGCGCTAGTTGAACAGATTACGTGCTTTGCATGATGCTTGATGATTTGACAATTATGTGTTTGTGGCATTACGTCCGAAATTTGCTGAATTGCAATTAAAGTATTATTCTTGCGAGTTTTATAGTTTATTAAAGGATTCATTTGCTACAGGAATCAAGTTATGTATAATAGATATCTTTTGAATGATAACACAGGAAGAGGATCGTTATTGTCGTCTAATAACTTTCGCAATTAGAGCGATTATTATGATCAAAATAAAGCTACAATGATGAGATCATTTCTTAAAACGTATTCATATTTCTGGATTGATCTTCTTTTTATTACTTTATATATAATTGATTATTAAAAAAACAATTACATATCATAAAATTTATCATATATAACAAATTTTGTATATTATGAAGAAGATAAAAATTGCTAATTGGTATTTAAAAATTTACGACGTTATAAAAATTAATATGTTTAATCTTTGACTCTTTAAGTATTAAGTATTAAGTAAATAAAAAATTGATTAAATTATTGAGATAATAAACATAGATATGGATATATAACTTATAAGTTACACGGCATTACAAAAAGTTAAACTTGTTTTACAGAAACAGGAAATCGTTCCCAAAAAACATTTTAGTCTCTTTTATTTTTATATTATTAGTAATTTAATATTATATATAATTTCTATTATGTAATATTGCCGCGCTATAATATAAGCACACCTTATTTTAAATGCAATCAATAGAACCTTGATGAATTTAACTAATTACATAAGTATACTATAATTTTATAAATATCCCATGAATAATCAGTTCGTGTATAAACGCAAATTAACAATATTAACAGTAAAAAGCTGAAATCATAACACAATACTAATATAACATAAAGGCATGCAACAGATGAGTAGTTGCGGGAAAATTACACTCACTCCTTCTATTTTTTTTTACTTCTGTGGCGTAAATGTTAGCGTGACGTATTTGCCGGAGTTACTCTATGCATGTCATCGAAATTTTCATACGATACAGTTCAACGTAATTCGGAGCGAAATGATCTCTTAGTGTATACATATATGCAAGAAATTTACATTAACGCATTATTTCTTTATCAATAATTATATGTGCGAGCCATTTGTCCAATTCGTTCTTGTTATTATCGTTTTAAGCATTAACTCGATCCGATCATCGTTTCGATATTCGTTTCAAAATTGGTACATTATTCCAGCGTCATTTGCTGAATAATACTGTAAGGGTGCCTCAACAAATTCACAGTCTTGATCAGAGAAACTGCGAGAAGATATACTATAGCTAGACTATTCATTTGTTGCAATTTGGTAATTGGTGAAATCATTACGACGTAATTGAACTATTTGAAGCCGTCCTAAAATGGTATAATTAATTAATATCACTTCAAGTGTGAGGTACCTACATAAGGTGCAGATCTCTGAGATCACGATAGCTCTGAATGGGAAAAATTTTACACGATATCCGGCGGAAATGCAATCAACCTAGTAAGAAGCATCCTCTAATCCGGAATTACCTTTTGATATTAAACGCCCAACTCGAGCTATTACTAATTTCCGCAATGCACGCACGCATCTTGTAATTAATGTGTCTTCCGCGAACCGCGTCGTTTCCGCAATTGCAGTTCGTATCTCTGCTCTCTGCTCTCAACAATTACACGCATCGCTATATCACGATGTCGCCTAACATGTGCATCTGCTGTGCTTCGTCATGCTGAAACTCTGACGGATTTGGTGAAGCGTGAACTCCGTCTGAATTTTCGTGAAAATTATATCTTTTGCGCGAATTGTACAGTTAATTATTTCAAAGAAACAACGAAAAAACACGATTTTTTGAAAATTATCGTATATTTATAATTTATTTTACATAAGTACATATGCATGTATAAGCACATATGCATATATTTATTTCACATAATCACATATTTTCGTTTTCAAAATGTCTCGATGATTTATTTTTTTTATTTATTTCCTTCCATTACCGCAGCTTTCTTTACGTTTAATTTCTGTTATCTATATATACTTTCATACTTCGCTGGTAATTAAAAATTCACGAAATTATGTTTTTACAACTTATAGAACGTCAACAACAGCCTGGAATACAAAGATTCCAGGCGGATTAATCTCGCCTGTCTTGGCACTACCCAAGATAGGCAAGAGGAACCACTTCGTTTTCCCCTCTTGTTATGTTCTTATTATACCGCTCTACTTGGCATCGCTTCCAATCGTTCGTAAAGCGCACGTCACATTCCACTTTGAACCAGTGACTTTTTAAGATCGGGATATTTCTGTTAATTGCCGATCTATACATATATTTCATGAAAATGCCAAAAGTCTAAAAATTTTGATATATTTGACGATATTGCATATATTCCCTTTTATTTGAATTGTAAATTTATTTTATTTATTTATTTTTTTACTTGCTAGTTTAAAAAAAAATGTTTTTTATGGAAGAACAATTTCAGGAAGAAATTTATATGATATATGATATGCACAGCGATTGTGGGTATAAAATTAAATTTTATATATATAGGGTATCCCAAAATAATCGCTAAATATTTCATGGGCAAGTAGAGCAAACTAAACTAAATCGAAAAGTCCTTTATCATTTTGCAATTTTCGCAATAGTTAACAAGATATTAATTACTAAAAATTGCCGAAAATTGGTCTTCAATAATTTTTACTTAAATATTATATATTTTACTTAAATATATACTTTACAGTAAAACAGCAAGAAACAAAAATTGTTTATTTTTTTCTCTAAGAATTTCTTCAAAATTTTTTAATACCGCATTTTCTCATATTGATAAAAATAAGAAAATGCAATAGGTACTAAAAAGTTGATAAAAAATTCTGAAAAAATTCTTACAATTAGAGCTCTATGAAAAGAAAATAAATAATTTTTGTCTCTTGCAGTTTTTCTGTTAAGTTGATAGTATTTGAATAAAAAATTATTGAAGACCAATTTTCGACAATTTTTAATAATTAATATCTTGTTAACTATGCGAAAATTGCAAAATGATAGATGACTTTTTGATTCAGTTTAATCTGCTCTATCTACCCATGGAATATTTGGTAATTATTTTCGGACACCCTTATATGCACATAAAATAAAATATGAAAAAAATTATTAATTTCTTTTATTGATGAATATTATTTTTTTGCAATTATATTATTTAGTATTATTTAAGACTATTAATTTGTTACGTTTTGGACGTGTAAGTTTAAATTATATCTTAAAGCATTGAAGTGGGATTTATAGGAAACGTGAGATATAAAGCATTATCAGAGAGAATTATTATTCTGTGAGAAAATGTACGTATTCACTCTATAAATCAAATTATGCGGCGGCATTGTAGCCGTACGAACTGTCTCGCAAATATTATGAAAGTACTCTCGTGATGCGTACCAATGTGCACTCTATACCCCGAATTAATAATCATCTGGGAATACAGATGCTCTCTCGTTCGATTTAGCTAAATAATCTAAGGAAAATTATGCATTTGCGTTCCAATGAAGATCATAATAGACATTTTTCCTCGGCCTACTCTCGAATTCATGATACGCGTCTTGAGCAAATTTGCGTGACCGATCTGTACTAAGGTATGGTTCGTGCTCGATCGACAAGTTACGCGAATACTCATTTTACTTTCAAATGTCGCCATATTTGGAATACTGCGTAAAGTTTGCCTATAGCTACACGCGTTAGAGTTTATATTCGGTGATCGATTTATTTTATCGTTTTGCATACTTAATTAAAATAAATGTATATGCGCGTGTGAGTCCCATGATTAAATTTTAAAGGTATGAATGTATTAGGTGTTGGAATTAATTCGTAGCGTTTTACAAGTGATGGGAAGTACTTTCATTAATGTATTTTTTAATGCTCATGTGAAATAAATAACATTCTTTCATTAAAAACGCTACGAATTAATTCCAACACCTAATATTATGTCTTAAAATTCGGATTTTACCCAATAATCCAATATTTTCTCTAAGTCCTTATTAAGCATTTTAATTAAATTACATTAAGCATTATCTTTTATTACAGTTTTTTTAAATATTGATTTTATAAATCATTGAACTTTTTTCATAAATTATAAGCTCTTAATTTCTTTATATTATATAGAATATTAGCATACATATTTTATATTATTTTCAGATAATCGATAATTACTCATTGCAGTTTACATGTATACAAATTTCTTAAATTAAGGTAAAAAATTAACACAAAAAATTATCAAAAGTAGAAATCTTATATTCCTAGAGTTCATAGTAATATATTTGTGAACACACAACACACACACACACACACACACACACACACTCTCTCTCTCTCTCTCTCTCTCTCTCACTATTTCATTTATTTTCATTATGATGAAGCTCTATTTTTAGAATATCGGTTTTAAGAAATATTTTATTAGAATGCATTAATGTAGGTTAAAAGTTTTATAATGCTGCGCCTTTTATTCTATTCTATTTTATGAGAGGATCCCGTTTGTCTACAAAACGGGATTGCTTACAGCTTCGTTTGCACACAACGTATTGCACACACGACAATATTGTACACTGCGTATTGCACACACGGCAATATTGCACACAGCGTATTGCACACACAACAATATTGCATACAGCACATTGCACGATGGTATTGCACACTGCACATTGCATATACTACGCTATTTTGACTTAGTCAGTACGCATATCAAGTGCACGATGTAAATTAAGCCAATAGCGTCGTGTGTGCAATACGCTATATACAATATTGTCGTATGTGCAATACGCTGTGTGCAAACGAAGCTGTGTGCAAACGAAGCTATAGGCAATCGTTTTGTAGACAAACGAACTCTGCCTAATATTATTAGAAACATTAAAACTTGCGTCTATCACAGTGAAATTATGTGTGTGCGTTAATTAATTATTACAACGCGTTCTACTATCAAAGTAACTTAATTTTTCTACTATTAAAGTAAATTAAATTTTTGTGATCTTTACTTCTAACATCTATAGCTAATTAAAATCTGCACTGCTAAAGATTTAGATATTCGTATATTGCAACTAAAATTGAGCTACCATGCACATATTTTTGCTACTACAATATATCTTTTTTTCGGGTTTGAAAATGATAAAGAAAAGTATAAAGAAAAGAATGTTTCATGCTGAAATATAATACGATATGATATGAAATGAAATAACAGAGTTTCGATAACCGCTAACGTATTTCTTGGATTGCATCCATCCATAATATTGAACTTTTTGCGTTCTTATGTAGCCATACATATAGTTTTCAGCCAAGATACTAAAATTTAATTTCTACTCTTCCTTCCGACATTATTCTTGGAACTTCACAATATTCTTTACCGCATTGTGCTGATTCGAAAGGTTTTCGTTTTGCTTTGATTTGTTTCTGAATGTAACCAAAAACTTCACATGTTCAATAGCGATAGTTTTCGGATAAACTCTTCATACTTTCTACACATCCCTTTGAACACTTGTCTTTTCACTTAATCTGACGAATCAGCTTTTATGCTTCGAAATTGTTCAAGGCATACAGCTTTTATTAATATATAATATCAATTTTAATTTGTATTTAGTTCTGAATTTTAGATTTTAAACTTTAATGGAATATTATTAAATATTATAATATACATGTATTATTATATATACAATGAATTATTTTTGTAATGAAAATCTATAGATTTTAAATTAACTGATTATAAATTTTTAAAGATTAAAAATTTTTGTAAGATTTTAAATTAATGGATCACCTAGCAATAATAAATTGCTAGGTTACAAAATGATTTGAGAGTTAAAAAATATATAGAAAACTATATTAATTAAAGAATATTATAAATATTATATAAAAAAAAGTAGTTTTAGAATTATATGGCAATCAAAAGTAGATTTTGTTGAGCTGTTATATTGTTGTGCTTATTTTTTTATACAATATGAATATACTTTTTAATATTATAGATAAGGAGCGATTGATAAACTTTTGAATTTATAATAACAACAGTTTTAAATTATTCAACATTTCCTATTACATATTTTTAATTAAGTATTACTCATATTTCTCACTTTAATTTTTTTCTTCTTTTTAAGTAAATTGTTGCTTGGTATGCGTTTTATTTTACTTTATTTAATTAATTTTATGTTACTTGAGAATAAATGTTTTTTTTTCGCTATAATGTCAGTTTGAAAAGGAGTGTCCATTAATTTCCTAAAGCATTTACAAAGTGATAACAAAGAATTTTTTTATGTATAATTAATGTCCACTAGAAAATAGCGCAGAGAGTAGTCTTATTATCAGCCATCGCTGTGTATTCAATATGCTTGCATTATAGATCGCACAGTGACTAAATGTGGCTTTTATAATAATTAATTCACGATCAAATTAAATCCTTTGATACTTGTGTAACTAATTAATCGATGCATGCGCGCGTATTTTGCTATCACAATATTATATTATTTACGAAAATCATACACTCAGAGAAAATGTTTCTTTGCTATAAAATTTATTTGATTTTAAAAAATAATGTTTAAATTAAAGAAATTTTTTCTTTAACCGTATACCAAAGAAACATTTCTTTAAATCGAAGCAACCTTCTTTGGGTGTAAAGTGTTATAAATGAAAATTGGAAATTAAACGAAATTTTAACATAGATATACACATATTCTCTCTCTTTTTTCTCCCCTCTTTTTTTCATCTTTGCTCTCCCTTTCTCTTAATTTTTTATTTTTTAATTAAAATTTTATTGAAGTTATTTTATATGTAATATTAAATATTTTATGAAATTTTACGTATATTCTATGCATATTTAAAAAGTATTATAATCGGACTATGTTGAATAAACAAGAATGACGCGAAAAATACATTTTAATGTTTTTAAATTTATTTTGCATATACTGAATTATCATACTTTTAAATTGTTTTTTACTGTTTTTTTCTTCTAGAAATCGAAATTTAAAATTTAAATTCTTATAGTATTTTGTAACACGAATATATTAATTTTATGTGTGCTTTATGTCTATATTTTAAATAAATTCTATATAGAGCTAATAACAATTATTTCAATAAGAATGATGAATACTTGTTTCACACCTTTCGTATGCGTGACTTCAATAATCTTTTATCTTCCAAATAACAGTAGGCTGCTCAATAGATTTGGTCAATGCAGGCAAGGTAGATAATCCGTTTTTTTATAGAAAAATATCAAAATTACAATAAAATCGCACACATATCACACTCGAACTATGTGTTCCGGTTGAAATGTATAAATCAAAGTAGAGATAATTTGTTTCAGATGTTAAGTGGTCCGTAACGAACACGATGATAGAAAATTTATTTTGCTTAGTGGAACAACGGTGTATACATTAGTTCCACTTTATGAAATGTTTACTCTGCGATTACGCTTGATGGCATCCGAGAAAAATTGATAAACTTTAGTGGAATGAGATCTGTATCGATTTCCTGTATCTAATGATCATGGAATCTCTGTGAAAGTATAGCCTATAAAATCATTCAACAGTAAAAAATCGAATGGTTTTACTTTTAGCAAATCGAATTCAATCAGAATTTATATAATATGTATCAATAAAATAAGTTATATTCTATAGTTATTTTAATGATATTTTAATGAAGTTAGAAGTTAGTCTTTTACGATCCATTTCAATAAAAGATAAAGAAAGTAAAAAATATATTTATTATTATTTCCGGAACGTACAAAATTAGATTATATATTTTTTAGATTAGTAACATTGCATATTGATAAAGAAATTATTATTATTTTGTATTATTATTTTATAGATATGTAACTTTATAACGTTTAAAACATGCATACCATTTTTCTACTTGTTTTTTATTTTTCTAAAAACTTATTTACTACACGGAGAGAATTTTTTTTAAATTTACTCTGAAAATATGGTAGTTATACAAAATAACATTTCAAGGATTTTTACTATGCACTTCAGTAAAATTAATCAAACTTATTTGATATTTTATTATAGTTTTATTAATGATTGAGAAAAATTTACATAAAATTCTTCGAAATATAGTACATTGTCCTAGGATTACTATATTTTCAGAGATAAATTCTAAGAAAAAATTCCATTATAAATGCAGAATATTCGGGATATACCTACGTGGAGTGAGAGAAGTTAATATTAAATATCTATTTTAATAAAAAAGATTTGCGAAATCTTTTTTACATCAAATCGAACGGTGACCGTGCGTGTGCACATATTATATATATTTAATTTATAGCTGCAATGCGTAAAAAAATTTTAATGCGCAATTCAATGCACACACTAAAAATTGTTGATGATGCAAAATGTTTTTTTTTATATAAAATATGTTTAAAACAGAATTTACGATGGGCTGACTAAGTAATCACAATATATTAAAAAATTGCTAAACGCGAATACAGAACGGGAGTACTTCGAAAAAAAACTGTTCCAATTTTGTTAATAAATAATTTTGTTTAAAAAGGTAAGCAATTGTTTATAAATACAATGAGCATAATATTGATAGTATTAAGAGGAAAATGCGATAATAATGATAGGAATAAACATTTGATAATTTATTATTTTAATAATAAATATCTGGAACGTGAATGTTCAAAAAATATTGTGCTCGTACGGTCATAATTTTATAAATGTAGTTTTATAAATGACGATTGTAAATGATACCATGCATACAAATTTCCGATAAATTTTGACATTGATTGATATTGTTAAAATTGGATAAAATACAGGATAAAATGCAAGATGAATTGTAAAAGATTTTGCTTCTTATATGTCTATCTAGTGTAAGCAGTTGTATATAATACTTTATCTTAATGATACACGCATCGATCATAGTCATTCTACGCATTATAGGACATTATGAATTGCTGTCTTTACCTACTAGAATCGCAGTAGATTTTAAAGTACTTATGATTTGCAGCGTAAAAATCCAATTCCGCTATTAGCTTTTCCCTGGTTTCCCTGGTTAAGTCGAAATCAAATTAGCATCGATTGAGTTTTTAGACCATTTGATTTGATATTGGCTACATTTTCTATTGATCTTTAAAGAAGATCGATATTTTATCAATGCTGCATCGATAAAATATCGATCTTCTTTCAAAGATCAATAGAAAATCTAGTAGATATTAAATCCAACGATCCTAAAAATCAATCGACTTCAAATTGACTTGTGAATCCAGGTTACGAGTTAGGAAAATTATTTCGAGAAAATTACCAAGTCACATACAGAATTGTTAAACATTTATTCTTCTTTCAAATAGAATATTTGAACATTACGTCACAGTTTTAGCAATCGCATATGCTATTATTGATTGTACATTTTGAAAGTAACGTCATAGGAGAAAACTCGATAAAAGATTCATGTAAAAAGAAAGTAATTACGAGCAGTATATTTTTTTTGCTTTGAAATTGTGATTTAAAATTCAAAATCATATTGTAATATATAAGGGAAACCCGGGCGCGGTCGTGTTAAGGAGAAGAAAAAATGATACAATTAAAATTGAGATCAGAAACTATTTTTATTCTCATAAATCTCTTAAAGGACTTAACTTCGAAATTTAAAAATGACATATTAAGGTTCAATTTTTTTTTCTTTGGGAAAATAAAAAAAATTGAACATTAATATGTCGTTTTTAAGTTAAAACATGAAAAAAGAGAAACCATCTGCTCCTCCAAGATGTCCATTTTGTCCGGGTTTCTCCTACATTGCAAATTTGATGTAGATTTAGGTCCTTGAGATTACATACATGAAGAAGCAGAATGATCTATTATATTATTCATTATTGGTTTTACATTTTATTCCTCATGTATAATGGATAAACAAATTGCTTGTTGCATTATCATATTAACGGCATTATTATCGTATGTAATCGAATTAGAGTTTTGGTATGTATGGTTTCCTCTAATGTATAGATTTTATTAATTACGTGACACATTTATAAAAAATATTTGGAAAGTAAACAAAAATTTTCTAAAATATTATAATTTTATTATAACATATTGATAATTTTTTTATGTTGATGCTGTGTATTTGTTTAATTTCTAATAATATTCTAAAATTGCAGTACTTATTTTTTTTATTGCTTGTTTATATTTTTAATTAAAAAACAATTAAACTTCTTGTTTATGTTTTACAATTAGGTATATTAAAAAAGTAACATATTTTAAGTCTCATATTATACTATGATGGCGATAATTAAAAACTATTGCTATATAATAACAGCAATAATAATAATAAGATCAAAATTAATAATGTTTGTAAGATGAGATTGAACAACGAATAATATTTTTATTCGGATCATTACATTGTAATTATCCATAATTGGATAATTACATATGATTTAGTAAATGATCTAGTAAACAATTTGAAAATTTATGAAAATAAACGAGTAATATACATCGCGCTTGACAATGCAAGATAAAAAAATGGATAGACTTGTCGCGGATAAATTATTCACTGGACAACGCTACATTGTCTGAAGTTAGGAGGAAGATCTCTCCTCATTGTAGGAAAATATATATATAAAACAAACTTTAATCTTTTTTTCGCTTCGTAATTGCGCGATTCGCGAACACATTTTTTTATTTTTGAAATACCTATTGATTTTCATCAAGTATCGCGATGATCTTAATTTCTTCTTATGCGTCAAGGTTCTTGCAACCGGGTTGCACTTTTATTACGTTATCTGAGCGCGGCGCGGTTTCGAGTGACACGCAAACCTAAATGCAGCATAATGATAGTGTTACATATAAAAATCTCATATAATATGAATTTTACAGAGTGTATCAAATGCCATGTGTCTTTTCTTAGAAACCGATGCAAAAATTGATTTGCAATATTTTTCTTATTGTGATTTTCGATCTTAATTCTAATATTAATTCTAATAAATTAATTGTACGATAATTATATTTGCTAATTTATGATTTAAAAGATATTGATAATGCGGATGAATTTAAAGGAACGATAGTATTATTAATGCATGTGTTATATTTTTTAAGAGTGAAAAATCGAAATATTATGAAAAATTTGCAGAACAAATAGCAAAAAGTATGGAACATAGGATATTTTTGAAAGTTACATTGCCTCATCTTATGATAGTGATTTTTATAATTTACCTCTTTATCTAATTTTTAATGTATTAAATAATAAAGTGTTATTTCGAAATAAGAACATTTTAATAACTGCACCAGCAGCGGAGTTTCAAAAGAATAATGGTTATTACGAAAGTATAAAGAGAGTTTGATGACGAAGTTAAAATACAATAAAGGATAATTTAAAAGGTTGGAATTAGGATAGGGGATTATCTGTTACGTTGTTTTAACGGAATTGAAGCTGAGTTTTAAACAGAAACTCAAAGAGACGCTCAAAATAACATAGAGCATCAATATTCAATCAAAATGCGAATTTAAAATACAAGAAATTTTATTGTACTTATTAATGCAATTGTGAGCCGTTCATGAATTTTATTAGAGAACTGCTTCATGCGCGCACGCGTAAATCACGTAATTATTGTAAATTTTGTAAATAATCAATACATATAATATTTAATATATTTATAAAGAAAACTATGTTACTCTAAGACAACTATATAAAAGTTGTTGAGTAGAAAATTATGTTTTAGTTACACTGAGAAACAAATGCTATTGATTTAATTAAAGTTTATATTATGGCTGTCACTAAATAAGTAATTAATTCATGTATATTTTTATTGACATAAAGACTTTGATTATTGAAATAATAATTTATGCCTTTATGTCAATATAATATAGGCCCGTAATATAGACTTTAATTGAATCAACAGCATTTTTTCTCAGTGTAACAATTATCTTAGGTATGACTAGCGATTGAAATCGTAAGTACAATTGCGAGTACGTGCAATTTTTGTGAACTTGAAATTTATATTAATAATCCTTAATCGAAATTAAATAAAGTTCATGAAATGTTATTTAACTAGAATTATTTAATTTAATTTAATTATAAATTTAAATAAAAATAATATTATGACTCAATAATAATAAATAAAAACAACAATAAGGATTACGAGCACATTAAATATTAAATTTAATTATAAATCTCTTATATATATAGTCTTATATATATAGTATCTCTTATATATAGTATCTCTTATATATTGTCTTAATCTACTTATTTTTGCTTTGATTATTATGTCTGATTCAAAGGAGTTACAACGATCTTTGAGATTGTTTGTACGCTGTATATTATATATTTAGAAACGACAGAAGCAAGCCGTCATTCTTAAGATCTCAATTTTTAGACTTATATTCCATTCTATGACATCATTACACTTGTATTGTACAAGATTGTTAACAGCAAATTAGTCATAAAAAGGCAGTAAACAATTAGATAAGGATAAAATAAAATGCCATAAAATAAATTATCATAATCGTCATTTAATACGATAATAGTATTGATATACCTAATCCACGACATGGTTAACTTTAATTTTAATAAAAATAATTCGACTTTTTTGGTTATTCCTTACATACATAATTTATATTAAAAGAAGAACTATTTTCATAAGAAAATATTATGTTAGATTTTATTCGATCATATTTTAGTTAAGACAGTAGAAAATTAATAGAAAATAAATCCGTGAGATTAATTGCATTTATTTGAGGTTTTAATATGTGTGTATAGATTTTGTTCAATTAAATTTTTGTTTTATATTATTGCACAAACAAAATTAAAATTGTTTTTGAACAAGATTGTAACTCATACACGCGTATTGCGTATAGTGGTAGTACCGATAAATCTGCGGATTTTATTTCCAGATTGAAAAATGTGAAAGGTCATAGTGCGACGTTTTTGTTGGAGTATTGCTTTGTGATAACAATTAAGGTGCATATCGAATTTATTCACATGCATTCTCAGTGACCTTTTGCTATGCGAACAATACGGAATGGATATTATTGATATCTATTATGCGCATTAGATGCGCACAATAGATTTAAACCGGATTCTAACAAGTTGCTTTCAATTAATTGAAAAAATTATAAAACGCATTTAAACATTTTTCGTTTGTGAGATTCACAAATATTTTATTCAAAATCGATTTAACAAAAATAATTGACTTGAAGAATTAAAATAACAAAAATTCTTAACCTTTTTTTATCATATTTGATGTATTCACACATACGGTCGTGCTTAAAATTCTTAAAATAATAAATTTTTGCAGTACGACGTTTTATTATTCTCATTTTTTTTTATGGAAACATAGCGTCATTACAAGTGTAATTAAGATCAAAACATTTTGAATTGTTCGTACGGGAGAAACGCAAAGGTCATACTTTACGTATATAATATTTCTCAGTGTTATCACTAACGGTATCCGCAACGTGCACGGCGTGCAATAACGATCGCGGTAACGAATCAAGTATGCGTCGTACGTATCGCACGCTATTTCGGCTGGTATATTTAAAGCTTTAACTAGAGCGACACGGTTCGTGTAACCGAGTTATAATGCAAATCACTTCAAGCATTTCTTACGGTTGGAACAATTCTGTCATCGACAAATCTCCTGATAAATAATTCATTTATTATGTCAAATCAGGCTAAGCATTACGTTTGTTAGAACAATTTTTCTATTATTATCTGTATTAATGATATCAATTTCTACGACAGAATTATAAATTTTTCTAAATTTATTGTAGGAAGAATATAATAATATATACCTACATACATAAAACACTTTACATCTGAAACAGTATAAATAGATTGAATCAATTTATAAAGTTCATAAGGATTCGGTATCTAAAAGGAACGTAGTATTTAAGATAAATTGTAATGATTGCAGTGCATTCTATGTTGGTCAAACTAGTAAAAAATTGAAAACGAGAATAGTCGAACACCATAATCATATTCGTAGGAAAGTTATTACACGTTCGGTAATTACAGATCATAGGTGCATTGCATATCTCTTGATTAATAAGATTTATTATTATATTTACATACAGAGTTAAAATTATAATATATTTCGAAAGCGCATTTTTTGTTAATTAATAAGTTAATTTTATTCACGATTTTTTGGTGAATATGTAATTTTAGAATATAATTCCAGAATTGTTGAATATTAAAATTTTTAAAACTATTTAAGCTTTAATAATGATAAATAGATAACATAAATAGATGTATTTTTTTTATTTTGTTAGTTATAAGTTTTAATTACATTTAAATGTAGTTCTAGAATTAAATGAAAATTTAATTTAATAAAAATTGGACACAAAGATTATTTAAATATACATTTATAAGTAATAAAAGATATGGCGTTTAGAAAAATTATTATCGAGGAAGATTAGTCTTCAAATTTATTGAACAATATAATAAAAGCCTCATATTGTTAAAATTAATTTATTTAAATTATTTTGTTTGCATGTTCACTTCTTACATGAATTGTGTACATTACTATATATTGTGTAAAAGAACTATAATTATGACGATGAGAAAACATGAGTCACGTTTACAATATACTTTCAATGTCGTATTATTTTATAAAGAGAATAAAAAATTGAAAAGCGCTATATATTTTATTGTTCCAAAGACATCTTTTGCGTTTTTAAACGGAAACGTTTTTATATTTCTTGCAAAAATAGAAGATATCTTATTATTCAATTGGCTGCGGCATACTAGATTGAGCAAAATTATTGTGACATACTTTTTGTTTTTATTCTTGCATTTGTAATTTTAATAGAGAACCTGGATACAATAACAATGTTTAAACAATTTATGCATAATCATCGTTTTTAAAATCCTTGAACCCATATGCGCACACGCACGCACGCACGCACGCACGCACGCACGCACGCACGCACGCACGCACGCACGCACGCACGCACGCACGCACGCACGCACGCACGCACGCACGCACGCACGCACGCACGCACGCACGCACGCACGCACGCACGCAAACGTTGGAGAGGGAGAGGGGATCGAAACCATTAAATATCATAGTATAAACTATAAAGAATCTTCTGATTACAATACATACATGTAATTTACATATACAGGATGATTTTAACATATTTCGTCACCCATCATTAGCAGATAGAGTGAATCGAACTGAGTCGAAAAGTCCTCTACCATTTTGCAATTTTCGCAATAGTTATAATAACAAGATATTAATTATTAAAAATGCCAAATATTAGTCTTGAATAATTTTTTACTCAAATACTTCAACTTTATAGAAAAACTGCAAGAGACAAAAATCATTTATTTTCTTCTCATAAAGTTCTGAGAATTTTTTTCAGAATTTTTTCAGAATTTTTTAATACCGTATTTTCTCATGTTGGTAAAAATAAGAAAATGCAGTATTAAAAAGTTGATAAAATATTCTGAAAAAATTCTCAGAACTTTATGAGAAAATTTGTCGATATATGCGTATTCATTATTTTATAGTTTAGTTTGTTCCACTACGCCACTTATCATTAAGAAGGTTTTATTTTGATATTCATGTAAATGAGACCAATAAGTTTAGTTTTTTTCTGTTATACCTGTGCGTTGGTCAAAGTTGGCTAGCCTGTCGTCTCTCCCCATGCGCCCCTGCTCTTTTACTTATCTTTTCAATGGTTGCGCGATTAAGTTAACAATCTACGGTATCCCGGTATAGTTCGGACATAACAAGTAAGTTAATAAAGGATTTTATATAGAAGTACAGCGCTGTCTAAGCTTTTAACTCAACAAAATTTACAGAATTGTTGTTCAGATATAATACTTTAAAAAAAATTAGTTTGTAAGTTGATTTTGGATAAAGAATATATTTATTTTGCACATTGAATGTAGGCTATTTTGGGAATTGAAAAAACAAAGATTTTTTGATAAACCTTTTTGTTCTACAAAATAAAAGAAAATTGAGCTTCAGAGAGTTAAAATAATTTTATGAGTGGTTCATACTAGGTATATCAACGAAGAGTTAATATATGTACAAGTTATTTTAACGATTTTTAATTTAATTGCATTTTTAAATAGATATTATTTTAGTTTTTTTCTATTGCGACTATTTGGGAGTACAAATAAATTGAAAAAATTAATTTACTTGTTACAAAAAAACAAAAGGTTATATATGAAAGAATATGATAGAGTATTTAAAAAAGTTTGTTGGTACACACCAAAAGGATAAATTGCTGACCAAAATTGTATACACCAATGCTCAGTAATGTCCAATTTTTATGCCCACTAATTCTCTAATAATACATAATCTTATACCGCTTATTATAATACATCATTCTCTTAAGTAATACCTAATAATGCTCCAAATCTATCACTTCAGCAGTTTATTCCTCGCAGTTTACACACTGAATTTTAGATTATAATTATTTCTTCAAATCTATATTCTGAAATTAAATTGAGAATGTTTTATATTTTTCTTATATGATTTTATATATTACTTATACAGCTTTTATTTAACTCTCTTATGACAATTATATTCTTGACATTATATGTATATGAAATCATAAGCCGTTATTATATATTAAAAAAATATTATATATTGCATTTAGTATACAAATTAAAAATCGATTTTGTTCCCAAATTAAGTCAACCAAAAGCTTATACGTTCTAAGAACAAGATGTTAAAGATGTTCTCGAGGTGAATGCAAGGTGAATTTTCCAGAAGTTCTCTTGCGGAACTTTATGTGTGAATACTTCAGAAATACAGGTCTTGCACTATAGCTTCGTGCGAGATTGCTTGCTGTTTTTCGTTGACTACAATATACGAACATACGAATAAATTCAATTGTCACTATACCGCGAGCGATCTTTTTCTAGGAGCAAGCTTTCTACCTCTTAACACTCTTGAAGTATTATTTTCGTCTTAACTTACTGATATCGTCGATTCATTTCAGAGATGCATTTTTTTTATAATATAATATTATATTATAATAATAATTACAGAATTACAAGAAATTATAATAATCAAAAACATTTTAAGAACGACCATTGAAAACTCTTTTCTAAGATTAATTTGTGAGGAGCTTTTGTTGGATAATCGCTGATTTAAATTTCTACGAATAATTTGGGATAGCATTACGAATGTCATCACATCTAAATGCTTTTACTGCTGCAGTTGTTTTATCGGTTCGAACCGCATATTTGAATAAATTGTGCATTTTGAATCACAGTACGAATAGTAGAAATGGTGATTTTGTGCTACAATAGAAAAATTCTTTTTTTTATAGCACACTCGACTTTCTGCAATTCTTAGTTTTCTATCTTGTGGATTGCAGCAATACATGTAAATAGGATTTATTTGCTCTTTTTTTACTTCTATATTTCATGAAAAAAAGAATTGTAAAAATCGTCATAGTAACCCATTTCATTGAAATATTGATGTACATTTCCTTTTTGAAATAGACAACTTGAAGTTATGTTCAACTATACAGAAATAGAAATCCACTTTAAATCCAGTACAACAAATGTTTCCTAAATTTAATTAATTTTGTTTTTAAATTGTATTTATACGCCGTTACTTTTTTAATTAAATTATTTTTAATTAAATTATTTTAGTGACACAAATTAAAATAACATTTTAAAACTTAAATTAAACAATTATAGATCTGTTATAATAATTTGTATACATTTAGGTGATGATATTAATTAATAATATTAATTAATATTATTTATATATACGCATGTTATTTTTTATTTGATCGAAAATATTTATTAATATTTTTCTCATAGTAATGTTTTAAGATTCGCGAGATTCTTTTATACGACTTCTATTATTTTGGCGCGTTTCTTGATTTATTATGTAAGAAATTCTTAAATAATTAAAAAGAAAGATTCATCATAAAATGAGACGATGAATTTCTAAATGCATCTGTCTAAACTGAATAAAGTTCTATTTCTGCTTTGTAATATTAAGTCTGTGAACTATCTGCGATATATGATAGTGTCAGCGAAGTCAGTGGTTTGTAGAAAGTTGATAAATGCAATTTACTTTAGTAGTACACATGCAAGTAAACATATGGTAACATATGGCATACGAAGGATTAAGTGAGTATAACAAACGTACAAACGCATTTCTCAGGTTCGTCGTATATATGCTGCTGCTATTGTGAGAAACTTTTATTTTCTCAAATAGAGAAAATAAATTTTTTAGATTGTCGTAACTACAAAATAAACACATTGCTTTATTTAATAAACTTTACTACACATACAAGGCTACCTACTTATAATGTTATACATTATATATTAACTTACTACATATTCGAATTATGTTTCATAGCCTAATTAATTATATTTGTTGCTGACAAAATCAACTGTTGATAATGTGTTGAAGTAATTTATCTTTTTTGTCGTTTTTTTGTAAATCATTCGTTTTTATAAAAGTGATTACAGACATTGAATCTGCATATGTACATATAGACATTTCTGTTTATAAAATTTATATACATTTGTTATATTGGATTTTTCTTTTAATTTCATTTTGCAAAAACATCTCGTTATTCTAGATTCGTATGTGACTTTGATTTTTTCTTGTTTTTTAATCAATGAATCAAAATAATTTTCTCTTTTGCAGATATAATGTTGCCTTGAATTTTTGAAATACTAGCATATTTTTACAATATGCAGAATCTTAAACGTTTAAATCTCTGGTTTCTTGGATTTCACCTTTTACTAGTATAAACAATTGCCATTTATCTGAACTGTCAGCATTCTGCGATTCACAAGCTTTGAACGCTTCCGTTTAAAAGCTATTGTCTCGACATTTTTCGCATCAGAACTTTTATCTCTAATTTATCTCGGAGATCTATCACTAAAAGGTCACAGGACAGTAAAAACTGAACATGTGTCTACAAAATTTGAAATCTATATCTGTTACAATTTAATAATAATATTTAAATACTTCTTATACTTGATAGCAACGTTAAATTTTTTTTATACAACTATAGTGCCGTCATTTTATCTTCTTACCCGATTGCCATCTCGATTGTAATTTACGAAAAAGGTTTCGTTATCTCGAAAACTTTCTTTTACGGCGCTTTCAGAAATAATCGGCTTTTGCAGTCTCATTTTTCCCACGTGGATAGATCTATCCCGTGGTGCTTTAAATTCAACGCTACGACAGGTACTCACTGCGAAACCGTGTCACTTTTATTAAATCGTGCACTTATCAGTAACCTTCTTCATCTCTTGCCTCTTTCGTTGTTTCTATTACTGATTTTCTTTGCGCGGATGAAGGAACATGGTCGTATATCGTACTAAGTGTACGTCTGGTTTAATGAAGGCATGATTATTTTATCGTTGTAACAATTCGATCGATTGAGTATCTAATGAGTTTAATTGATTGCTAAAATTCCTTCTATTGTATATAAAAAAGCCTTATACATGCGATGTAATATTATTTTGACGATTTTATTTTGGTAATAATTTTGTTTAAAAAGTGAATAAGTAATCTTATTTTTTTATATAGGTTGTTTCGTTTTTATCGAGAATATCATCGTGATTAAATACATCTCGATTTATATATTTTGTTTTTGATTAAATTAAAGAAAATACTTTAAAACTTTAGATTGTATAACTATAATTTATATATAATTCAGTAAAAATTTGTTTCGAACTGACAAAATCCATAGCCTTATTATATCTTGTTATTACGATTTTTTCTACAAAATCAAAAGTTAAGGATAAATAATAAAGTAATAAAATATAATCATTTAGTTTAAGATAATTTAATTTAATTTTAGAGCTGCAATGAGAGTTTTACATTTTCATTGGAGTTATAATTTAAACCGATGATAAATTATTCACGTTAAAGATCGTTATGACTCTGATCACATATATGTATAATATTTATTAATGCCTTTATTTGACATAAGGGACATCAAGACAATAATGCGTCCAAAAAAACAATGACATGTTTGCTTATAACAATTATTTATCGTATAATATATATATATAAATATAAAAATTCTTTTAGTGAATATTTAACATAAATTTGCAGAATATCGAATGAGTACGAAGCATATTATTGTCTTGATGCTTCTCGTGCCAATGAAGGTATTAATAAATATTATACATATGTGATTAAAGAGTCGTAAACGATCTTTATCGAGAATGAAATTAAATCTCGCGAATATTAAGATTAGGATAACCGGTGATAATTCCAAACTGCGAATATTTTTATAATATCACATTTGTTCACAATTTCAATAATACATAGAACGAACCGAATTGCATATATGAGATTTAATGGTCATTTTAATCTCAACGATAATCATAAACCTTAAAAATGTAGACGTAAAACCGACTGTTACTGCCGCATTCAATAAATTACCCAATGATTTGATCAGGTCAAGGTCCCTTCGTCGAGTGGCATACCGATTAGTATCCGACACAAAGAAAAACGATCTTGAAGGCAGAAAGCGAATTTCATGATGTTCATTCTGTTTCTGTCGTGTTTCATGGGTCAATTCAAGAAAAAAAGCGATTGATTGATCATTAAAAACCCGTTGCCGAAGGAAATGAATCTTCTGGACTACTAATAGCGGCTACAAGAATCTTTTTTTCTAAATTTTTATATAATGAAATATTGCATAATTTTCCTTTTCGTAATATTTTTATCTTTTATCTTTTCAATAATTTTTATCTTTTCGTAATATTTTTTATCAATATTTCTATCATTATTTTGTAATAAATATCAATCAAAATTCACACGAATAAATATGTTCTTCCATTAATAAATAACATTTTTTTTTTAGTTAAAAAGAGACATGGATGGAACGTTTTTTTGCGAAGTGAATTGAGTATCATTATTGCGCATATATTTTATTATAAAATCATATAGGTATATATAAACAATTTTTGAAAAATATTTTATGAGAAGAAAAATCTGAAACTTTTTCTTTCATAAGATATTGTTTTATGATTTTAAAAATTGAATAATTGTCATTGTTGACGACTCATTACCGAACGGGCATTACTCTTGGGAATTGCCGAAAAAACTCATATTGAATTTCGATCCTGCAATAGAAATCTTCAATTTTCAACGCGGTATCGAACTAAGTATCGTCAATTGATCTCACGAGAATCGACAAGAAATAATTCTTCACTAAAAGAAAATTATTACGATACCACGTCGATACGCACGCATTTATACTTGTCTAAGGCAATGATCGTGTCTATAAGAACACAATATTTGCAATTGTTTTTAATAAATAAACTTATCACAGAGAGTAATATAAGAAATCATTTGGCGAATTTTCGATGCGATGCGAAATTTGCGAATAATAATTGGATTGAGATAAATTTTTTCATTTGTGCAAATTTTGATTAATAATAAGCAATAATTTCAAATCTAAATTTTATGTATTCGTGATAATAATTTTATATTCATCGTTTTATAGTATACAATTTCAAAATACAAATGTCAATTAATTTCGCGAGATTATATTTGAACATAAGTCCAACTTCAAGAAGGTTTTGATAATTCTAATTAGTAAATTTTAATAGATATTATTCGTAAAAATTTTTAATAATTTTAAATGTAAAATAATAATTTTTTTTGTAATTATTAACGATATTCTCTAATAATAGCCACTAAATTACAAGCAAGAATTTTTTAATTGTATCAATATGAAAATTTTCGTATTATTGTTAGTTAGTTTATTATAGAGTTACTTAAACTATCATTTTAGTTATTGAATTATTACACAATTTTTCTAAATAATATTTTTACCCACCCGAGTTGTGATGGTTGTTATGAATTTATCCTCGTATTTCTCTCTTTGTATCTTTACTAATGCGTCGAATAATTATAACTGCGGATACTAACCATTTATGACAAGTCCTATGTGTTTAATTCAACGAGTGGATCATTCTATCTACGAGATATCACCCGAGATTATATATAATTCATTTTATATATAATCATAAATGCGTGACCTACTTTGGAAAATATAGAGTAACATAATATTTTATCACTTGTGTGTGCAAATTGCATAGATTTACAAAAAAATATCTTGTAAATAAAATTACATATCGTTTCATATCTTTTCTTTCTTTATTTTATTTTAAAATTACATACCATTCCGTATCTTTTCTTCATTTTAGTTATTATTGACGTAACTTTCTTCGATTTTCTAACCAGATATTGAACCTGCTTTTCATTGCTTTTGGCCACAATTTGATATTATTTTGGTAGAACTTGAAAGGAAGAAGACTAACTCTCTTTCTGTTGCCGGATAATTATCGCTGGTAAATGAGCATAAAAGTTTTAGTTAGCTTCTTTGATGCGCAAAGTATACGAACGCGTCGCGAAAAGGCCATTATATACAAAAATATTAAATTAATAATGAATAATGAAACTTTTTAGTAAAAATGATGATTAATATTTGATATCTGTAAATTAAATTATCTCAAAATTAAAAATTTAGTTATTATTATAATGTAGTTATTAATTATATTATAATAATGCGTTATTATAATGCAATTGAAATTAATTTTGCTTAAATGTATTGAATTCGAATCTTAATGCATTATATTCTTATAGTGTTTCTAATATTTTCTCTAATCTGTTTTAATCTGTCTATTTTAAGACAATAAATCTTTGAAATATTGTATATATATATTGATATCTCGTCCAGAGATTTTTATCTTGTTATTAAGTAAGACGACATATATACTTGTATGTGTATCGGATACCTTATAATTTTTTTTTATACATCCGTTACCTTAATATAAAAATAAAAGTTACTTACTAACAAGTTACACAATATAAAAGTTACACAAACATAAGATTTATATTAAAATAGTGTAGCGTTCAAAACGGTCAATTTTTTTACAAGATAATGCGCACTGAGTTTTTCATTTGTCTTTTAATTAAATATTTAGTAATTATATATTTTCTAAAAAATTTTTTACACAAGTAAATTTTCATCAGGTTTTAATTGTTTTTTCTTTCTCTAATTATTTGTAAACTATCGAAATAAAATAGTCCGAATAAATAAGTAAAAACGATTAATTTTAAAGTAAGAAATTATATTCTCCTGAAAGTTGCTTCGCTGGAGGTTTCTTTCTCTCAGAACGGCAAGGTTGTCTGATTTCTTCCTTCCATTTTTCTTGCACAGGATACTCACAGAAAACATTTGCAGAAAATACTTGCGAATAATACACTCATTTGCGGACAAATTATTAAGTCTTTTGTACGATTCTGTAGCACTTTACGTTCATGAAATCTTCATGAGAAGATTTTCAGTTTTTCAGGGCCTCTTTTACAATTTTGATTAACGCTAATTGATTAATTATACGGTTAATTTAATCATCATTTATCACGATTGGCAACGTGAGAATTAAACACAGTTTGTATAATATCCAAAGAGAATGAGATAAGTTCTGATGCATTGAATTGCTGTTGACACTTCTGCGAATTAATCCTCGATTAACTTTATATCAGAAGTTGGTAAAAGAGGTCTTTAGTACAATAACATGAATGATACTCCCGAAGTAAATGCACAACACGGTGGACTGGCTGCTCATTTATTTAAAATTGGCAGTGATAGGCACATTAGCTTTCTTATTGTTGAATTTTTACTTTTGTCTTACCAAAATCGTGTTTGTTGGAGGGAAAAATAGTATACATTATTTTTATGCTTCAAAAAATAAGCACTGAGTGTTGAGCACAAATTAATCGCTATGCAATGTTTAACGCAAAATAAATGTTGAATATTTTATTCAATGAATCAATTGTTTGACGATAGTTTTTTGTTATATAAATCATGAGTCTTCTATTCTGTAACTCTTCACGACAGTGTCGACTTATCATTATATTGTATCGTTGCGTAGCTTTTTTATGATGTATAAAATCTGTGCAACGACAATATAACGGCACTATCGTTAAGTGTTACAGAATAGGGAAGTTTCGATCTATAAAACAGAATGACATTTGTTGAAAGCGCGCTCAACATATATTGATAGAAACAGAATGCGATCAGCACGTACAGAGAAATTTCTACAGAAACAGTACATATCATTGTAAACTCTTAATTATAATTGCAGAAATTTATATTTTTATGTTAAAATATGTGTGTATACGCACACAGACACACACACGCACGCGCACACACTCACACACATACATACATACATATATACAGGATGTCCTATTTTTAATGATCCAGTCCAATATCTCGAAAACTAATCCAGTAGACAAAAATGTTTGAGACAAAAAAAAATTAATCGATATTAACTTGATCTCGACTTATGAACTAGAGTGATCTTGACAAATGTTATCCAGGACATGATCCTGAACAATATTCAAGAAGTTTTAGCCATTGATCGGACACTTTACGTTATGCTAATGCTAGTGGTAACTTTCGAGCCTTATAACTTAAAAAGTACTTTATGAAAAATAACTTTATTGTAGTATTTTGAAAAGCTTTCGACACCAGTTAGATTCTGGAATCAAAAGTAGGATGTTTTATTTTAAAAAAATCGATATGACCTTGACCTGACCTTGACGACGCCATCCAAGATCAAACTGATAAGACGTTTGAAATATTTTTTTGTAAAACTTACATTTTTCGAGATATTCGGGTGTTCCTTTTTGGGATACCCTGTATATATAATGTATTATGATAAGAATAAATATATAATCTATATATGTTTATGCAGCAAGCATAAACATATATAGAACGTAAAAAGATTTGTCTTTGTAGCATGTTGCTTTGATGATTTTTCGAACAATTATAGCTTCTTAAAAATTCGGCACATCCGCACCATTTATGATTTCAGTGCATGAATGCATGTACATTTAATACGTGCGCATATTACATTACTGCGATCAGCCGATCATGTGAACATCGAATGAAATTCGAGGCCTTTATTCTTAGATTGAGATTGCAAAATTGCAAATCCAAGTATACAAAAAAGTGACTTTTTTTAATAAAAAAAATAATACCTACATATATTTAGTTTATAGTAATTTTAGTAGTTTTCTGTGTAAAAATGATACTATACTACATGTTTAAACGTGTTAAATTCATATTTGTATGCAATATATGTTATTTTTATACGGAAAACTACTAAAATTACTATAAACTAAATATATCTAGGTATTATTTTTTTTATATTGAAGTTACTTTGTACACTTCAATTTGCAGTGAATATAATCGTCTATATAATCGTCTATATAATCGTCTTTTTTTTATAGAAATCGGAGCATTTTTATTTTTAATCTGAAATTATCATTTTTTATAAGATTTTTACTTAAAATAATTGATTCAAAAGATTGTTTACAAAAGTAATCACTTAAAGTAACTCTTTTTCAAGATTGGCAAAATTTTTATTCTTTAAAGTGAAATTCTACTCCAAAGAATTTAGAGAATCTATTTTAAAGTAATGCCTTTATGAAACATTACATCTATAATATCTGTAATATCTGTAATATTCACAGGTCTATTACTTTGGATAAATGAATAATTATAATTTCGAAATTTATCAAGGAGGATTATAATTCGATGTCTTTCAAGTCTGCTCCTCCTTTTCCCGTTCTCATTACGTTCCCAATGTAACACTCGCGAAAACACGCTTATTACGATTATGCAGTATTTATAGTGTTAAATATGACGCGAAATTCCACGAAAAGTTGGAAATATTCTCAGTAAATGATTGATATGCAGCTTTTGTATCAATATGCTTCGATTCAATAATACACGTATTATTCTGCGCTTTTATTTAAATATGATTTAGAAATAAAATAATGAATGAATTATATACTTGATGAAGAATTCAATGCGTGACGTGCAATATTCGCGCAATCATTAAAGAAATAACTATTTTCTGTGAGTAATGAGAGAATAAGTTATAATTTCCATTTCCTATGATATTGAATAAATAAATCGCGTGAAAAATATATATTTTATTTAACATTCGTTATGTAGACTTTTAAATTATTGATGCTAAAAGCTATTTAATTATGCGAGTTAATTTTTCAGAATTCGCATTTGTTAGCGTACCTTATATTGCATTTCGAGAGATAAAGATACAGAGTGACATATATTATTATTTGCTCGCTTAATTGTCAATAAAACAAATGACAGTGTAATGATTTTGTATACACATAGTACATCGTTACGTTATCAACAAAAAACTCCAAGACGCTTACAAAATTATTATTACTGATTGTCAGAGATATTTAGTACTTTAAAATTATATTATAATTATACAGATATTTGGAATATTCTATTCTTAATCTGTCAAACTCATAGATTGTTATCACACATTAATTGTAAATTTAACGTAACTTGAACATTGCATGCTTGAAAAAAAAATCTATTGCTTTAAAGAAAGCATTACTGTTAATTAATCTATTACTGTTACTTCTTACCAAATAATTATGTGTAGAATATCGTGTGATTCTGACAATCAAGAATTTTCGATATAATTTTAATAAATCAGGAAAACGAAATAAGTTATCATACGTAGATAATCTAACGAGATTTATTGCTTTTTTTTTATTTGTTTAAGTTGCACAATTTAATTTTTTTATAACAAATAAAAGATCTTTCAAGAAAAGTAAAAATGATACATATAGAAGTGTTTTATTTTTTTACTACATAGCAAAAAGAAACTTTAAATTGCTAATTCTTATTAAATAGAATCGTTAATCAATTGTTACAATTCTAAAAAAAGGAAAAGAGGAAAAAAAAGAAAAATTAAAAATATAAAAAGGAAAATAAGGAAAATAAAAAAACATCCCTGACTATTTTAACAATTGCTCCCTCATCAAGTTCTATTATTACCAATTTATTTTTAATGAAAAACATAAGTACCTGTAATAATAAACATCTTATTTTTCTTCAACTTCATCGTTCACGCGAAAAGGAATATCACGAAGAAGATTAAATTAAATATTCCAAAATTATCAACATTTCAATTTTATTATTTTTTCCTTTTATCTTAGTTTTTATTCTTTAACTAATCTACGGATTCGAAAATTAATCATTTTTATAGTGCAGT
Organism: Acromyrmex echinatior; assembly: GCF_024713525.1. Taxonomy (NCBI): domain Eukaryota; kingdom Metazoa; phylum Arthropoda; class Insecta; order Hymenoptera; family Formicidae; genus Acromyrmex; species Acromyrmex echinatior. The sequence goes on from NC_141854.1 coordinate 8,532,021, forward strand.
TAAAATTAAATTTTTATATTGTATTTATTTTATATTGATTTCGATGACATTATACCATACCTATAGAATCTATATACTCACAGAATATTTAGTAAATATAAGAATACAATATCTTTATACATCTATGTGTATGAACTTCTGCTTCCAACACAATACATTTATGAGGTATTTATTTGTAATATTCACGAATTTTCATTATCTGAAATTGAAATAAAAGCTAATTTGAGACTTTATTCGATACACGATGTGCAACGATGAAGTTGGTACTATGCTTCATTAATTTACAAAATCGAAATTGTTACATCGCATACAATTGATATTTGACAAAGTAATTATTGCTTATATCGAATTCTTTATATTTATCGGACAAATAAAAATTAATAATTATGTAATGTTGGTAAAAGCTTTTCTTAATAAGCTTTTATGGTATTTCCTGAAGATCTTTCTAATTTTTTATTTTTCAATTATTCAAATAAAAATTGAAATTAATCATTAATTTTTCAAATAATACGTGATAAATAGATAATAAATTCCATAGTTGCTCTATAGTTATTAATCGATGCCTGAAGTCTTTTCCTCTTCCCTCTTCTTTCTTTATTTTGGTTCTTTCATTATACATATTCACGTAATATACGAAAACACAATTAACTATATGAAATGACAGTTAAATTTAACATTGTATAGTGTCAATATAACCATTGTTTTAGTATAAAATAACGATATATTTGAATAGGTGCAATGGCGTTAAGTTAAATTTGACATTATATAGATTTAACAGTGTAAATTTATACAATATTATAAAAGCAAGCCGTAAATATTGTGATTAAACAATAACTTGTAATTTCCATTCTTTATTGCTATCTAATCGGTTTATAATATTTTTATCTTGTATAGGGAACAAAAATGCCGAAATATTTTTTTCGAGAATCACCGTCTTAAATATGGGTGCGAGTTAGTAATGTCAAAAAGATAGTTGAACGTGCGAACCGATATGCGCTAAATATTCATAGGAAATAATTATATTTTCTAAAGCTAATGCTGTAATATGCAACTAAATAAATCTGTTAATTCAAGCGTTGTTATGCGAATGGCAGCGCGGCAACCGATCAACTGTTTCCGATAGCTGATGACTTTATATAAACAATAACTGTGCGTTACAAGCCTACGCAAGTCGAAATATTTAATATGTTGTAGTATAAATTTGTATATAATATTCTTGTTCTGTATATCCTGTAATACCTAAATTAGTCAACTTGAATGCATGCTGCGTGCACTGGTCTCATCGAATATTAAATATAAATCTAACAACTATTTTTTATTTAAATCTATCTTATTTTATTGAAATAGTTTATGTATATTGTTGTGTAGAAGGCAAATAGTCCAGATGTACTTAATATCGTTTATTGAAGAGTTTGTATACTTATATCTATATAGGCGAGATCTCGGCCTTATGATTTTTTTATATCTTTAAAATCTTTTTATCTGAAAATGCATTTTGTAAATTCTATATTTATATTAAATTGTGAATACAGTCTTCAAATGTAAAATATATCTAAATTTTTGCAATTTGGATTGTTTTAAATCATTAGTTTTTTTAAGATTATTAGGTACTTTCGAGGAAAATTCAAAACTGACAGATTTAAATATATGATATCATTTATAAAAATTTTTTAAAATTATTTTTTTTAACAAATTGATTTTCAAAGCGGAGTGGTTTAAATTCAACATCGGTGCAGAGCGCGCGCAAAATTGCATTGCTTTTTTTAAAATTGTTTTGTGTATCTAACAGTAACAGTTTCCTTGACGTAATATGCATTTATTATACTTCCTTCGTTGTTTCTACTACGAAAGGTACACACGAAAGCTACACACGAGAACAAATCTCACGGGAACGTAAGGTTTCGTTTGCTTGTATGTAATCGCGCGTGTGGTTTTCTGTCTGTGTGACTTTCTCTCTTTTTCTTAAAAATACAGGAAGATCTGTGAGAAATTTCGTCTCTGCATCATAATGAAGATGTCGCAAATTGATGTTTTTATTTTATTTATTCTTTGACAATGTCCATATTTTAAACCGATATTCATAGTCGCGATTCTTATATTTAAGATTGTCTTAAGCTCTTATGAATCAATCAGAAAGCTATACTAGCTGTACTGTCTTAAGACATTATTTAAGACATTATTTAAGACATTATTTAAGACAATTTTAAAATAAGAATGGACTACCGTTCTTAAAGATTTATACATATAATGCAATTTTTCTTTGACTTTACCTGTTAGTTTACTTTCGTCAATTGCAATACGAATTATGAAGATAGCAAAAAGGAAAAGATTAAATAAATTAAGCAGTAAGCATTTTATTTCTTTGGAATATATTTTTTATATTTTAGATTTTAATTTGTATATCTTTTGAATATTTAAATATAGTCATCGCAAAAATGTGTTGCGATAGCTACATTACTTAAAAGAAGTACTCATTGAAATCGATGCAAGAGATTGCATTCTCAGAGAAAAATAGTTTGACATCTACTAAATTAACAACTCTAATAATTTATAAAGTAGTACCGAATATTATATTTTTATTGTATTCGATACTACTTTAGTTCTTATTACTTTTTAAAACTAATTGGAAGTATATTTAAATTTTAGAGTTGTACTTTATAGTTGCCACTACTATTTTTTTTCTCTCATTGTCGGTGTGATATTTGAGAAACTTCGTATTTGTCTAGACAAATAAACGCAATATATATAATATTTTTTCTGTACTAAATAGAAAGTTGTCAAATCTTTAATAAAAAAAATGAATTATCGTTAATTAAATAATATTTTATAAAATATTTAGCATGAAAAAACAAGAGAATAATTTTCCTAACAACGGGAAAAATCGCATTTTGTTAATTTTATTTGGTTGATCTGTTAATAGCGTTAACAATATTCCAATTAAAACGTTGCTTTTTATCCAATTGGTATGGATTATTTGCCGCTTTAAAGAATTTCGACGCCCGATATCATGACACGAATAGCAATATTACAAAGTTACGAACAATTACGCTGCTTATATGTTATCTCATACATAGATGCGGTGATATAACTCAATGTTTTATTCGTTGAATGTCACGTAGCAATTGCTATAGGTTTTATTTCCGCACACAAGCAAATTGATGTCATATAAGAGTATGTCAAAGAAGAGCCTTGCAATGATATGTTGCATTCTCGCGCACTACAAATTCACGCATGACATAACGTGAACCATCTACTTTTCTATCATACGATCGACAATTGCCGATGCGGAAAATTAAAAGGCTACTCGGAAAGAACGATATGCGTTCCAATTTTTTGGCAAGCGAGTTATGGATAGACAGATTCACGTTGCGACAGATGCAAGGTTGCATCATATTGACGCAGAAGCAATTTAAAGCTAGCCTGTGACAGTTTTTAATTGAAAGTAGAAAATTTCAAATGTTTCAGTACGTGATAGCTAATCGACTTAAATTTTGCTTCTTTATGAATAGTTATTCGTTTATATACTCTATTATAAAATATAGTAGTGATTATCACGTATACTATTGTTTAATCATTATTATGTAAAATCCAAGTCATTTTGTTTTTTATGTATATAGTACAATATTAGATATATTAGGTGTTGGAATTAATTCGTAGCGTTTTTAATGAAAGAATGTTATTTATTTCACATGAGCATTAAAAAATACATTAATGAAAGTACTTCCCATCACTTGTAAAACGCTACGAATTAATTCCAACACCTAATATAATATAACATTAAATAGATATAATAAGAAAATATTTCTTGCTCCATAAATTGGCAATTATCGTATTCAATTTTCGTCAAATTATCGATTATTATTTTTTATGTATAAAATATAAATTGGATTAGATAGAATGAATGCTTCTTATTATTAGACAGTTTCTATAACATTTTTTTTATAACTATGTCTAAATTTATTATAATATTGTAAAATTTAAATATATATGTTTTGCTTTATATTATAATATTATAACGATAGAATAATATCAATTTTTCATTTAATGCTGTATGACTCTTCTTTTCATTTTTCTATGCTTTAAATCTTATTTCTTTATATATTATCAAATTTTCACATATTATAATATTTTTATTTTTTATTGCTCCAAAATTCATAATAAATTCATAATCTTTTTCTCTTTTAATTTTTTATTTTTGTTTTTCGTTGATACATGAACAGTGTTTTACTTTAATATTTCCTCCTTTTAATCGAGATATTCTGTGTGTGCGATTGTATTTTTTCTAGTTCTTACTCCCTTTCACTCTCCCCCTCTTTCTCCTTCTCTTCTATTCACTCGATACAAAGCAGTATCAGTTATGTTAAACTTTTCATATCAGCATCAAATCCGTGTGCATTTTTGATAAAATTCAGACATTCATGAAAACTAATCCGCGTTCAACAGGAACTTTTGTTGGTTCGCAAACAATAGGTATGTGTGTGCAAATAATATATTGTTTGTGACAAAAACATAATTTTATATTTTATATAAAAAACAAATGATAATTAATTATTAAAAGTTATTTATTAACTCATGTTTTATATCATCGTGAGTTTATCATCGCATTTAAAAGAAAATTATTAAAAAGCTGATAAGAACAATCATTTGCGATCATTTATTCATGTTTCACTTTCGAAATTCGATAATAACTGTAAAGAGAAATCTTATATTTACATATAAAATTATGATAAAAAATAATTATGTAGTACAATTATGTTGAATTTATTTTAAAAAGTACAGTATATATATATATATATATATATATATATATATATAAAATAAGTTATAAGTTATCAAATTACAATTAATTGAAGATTTTTTTCTTATATCATGAAGATTCCGAAATGTAAGGTTAAAATAAAGTCAGTACTACATATTATCACTATTGACTCGCAGTCGGTTGATCATTAATTGTTAGAAACGAATTAATAACGAATGAACATTGTAAATCATTTAAATCAGACAAATTTATATAAAATTAAATAAATTAAAAAATAAATTAAAAACAGGCAAATTTATATAACTTAAAGAAACTTTAATCTGTTACTCATTGCAAAATTCATCTTCTTACTGCGATTACTCTTCAGTTTTGGTCGAAGGTTTCAGCTTTTTGATCTAATCTCCGGTTCTCAAATATATTAAAAAATTTTGATCTTATATTTTTTAAGTGAATGATTTTCCTTCGCTGTTTGAGAAAGATATTTCCGATAGGAGGATCTGATGAGATGACGCACTACAAAACAGCACTTTTAATAATAACATTCGATCTCTGGCAAGAGAGTATAGCAATTTCCGGAATGATAATCTTTTCTTTAGAAAGATCAAGAGAATCATTGATCAGTGGAACATTGATCGAAAGGTCGCAACCGTGTTCACTATATTAATATTATTTATTGTTAAATATAATATATATGAATATTAGACTTTAGACTTTCAAGATAATTTGAAATTGATCATTCTCAATCGCTAACAAATACAATTACAATATAAAACAAAGCATAAAATAATCTGTTAAATATATATTATAAATATATATATCTCATTTTAAAACGAAACAGGATATTCTACATAAAAACGTATTCGTTTTTATTGCGATCCATTTGATAGTACAAATACTTCGAAGCGTTTAATTGATCAGTCGAAAAAAAGAATTTTACTAATTGATTAATAAAAAAATACTTCGAAGCATTTGTAGTATCAAGTAGACCGCAGCATTACAATGTAGGTACTAAATATTTCAAAATATACGATATACATAATTTCAAAATGTACGATGTAAATAATTCAACGCTTTGTTTTTGCTACATGCTGCGTGCTATTTTACTCAAACACGTCTCACTATCCGCTTGGCAAGTCTTTTATGGAAAGGTAGAGTGGTGCTAATCTCGATTAACGACTCATAAATAAATTGACGCAGCTACACATACATATATGTATATATATTAATATATACAATACTTCTACTTAATTATTGTATTTTATACTGAAACAATGGAGTTAAACAATTTAAAACAATTTAACTCTATTGTTTTAGTATAAAATATTGATATATTGAGTAAGATTAGTGACTCAAATTAGGTTAAATTTGACGCTACAGATTTAACAGTGTACTTGTCAAAGTAGATATTTCAGCGTAATTTTATCATTCGGAGCAGATATTGAAGCGGTAAAAGATAGGATTTGTTTTTAGAAATTTAAGAAATTATTTTTTTTTGTTACGATATATTTATGAAAGCGATATTTTTTAATTCGTATAAAATACTCACATATGAAGGTGAGTGAAGGTCTATTTGACCTATATTTTAACTTATATATATTTTATGTGAACAAAATTTTTATTTTTATTTGTAAATAATTATGGACTGAAATATGTTTTAAACATAAAATAATTTTTAAGTATTAGAAGTTAAAAAAAATTTGCATTTAAAAATATTTTTTTAGTGCTATTTTCATTTATTCATATGTTGGGTCAATTCGATCCCGCATGCGAGCACTTAGGTAGAGGTTAAATGATGGATTTGATATCGCGTTTTATTTAAATTTTTTTTTTGTCGTATATTCTGCCTAACATTTTCTGGAATAAAATTCGATACAATAAATGTTTGATCATATCGAATAATTTAAATAATAAAAAAGAAGTGTATCTTGATTAATATATATATATATATCCTTTTAATATGTATTTGTTTGGATTTTAATCATTTGATATATATTACGTAATAATATACCTTAATAATACTATATCTTAATTATGTATTTTTAGATAAGTTATTTTAATTTATATCGTATCGTATGGTTGAAATATTTTGGTGATTAATACACGCGTGATTAGGGAAGATCGGGATTTGTTGACACAGCTTTTACAATTTCGACATTAGATTTTTTAAACAATTTATTATTATGAAATAAAATGTATTAATGTGATAGAGAATCTTTCTCTATATTTTTATGCCAGAAATGGTTCTACACACTAGTTTGTTTGTAGTAAGTAACGAAACATGTTGCATTGCAATCAACTTATTGCTTCGATAGAAGAAATAAAATTAACACATATCATGGTGTAATTTGCTTCTATGATAAATTCTATATTCGTAATAACAGGCACTTTTCTTTTAACTAATAATACGTTACTTAGATTTCGCAAGAAAAATATTAATACGAAATTATCATTAAACGCTCAAACATTTACTTGAAACCTTTTGAATCAGACTTTCTCTTTCTTCATTGTAATATTTGATTGAAATGAATCTTAGAAAAAAGTATTTATATTACAAAAGACATACTTTGCGGTAATTACCATTGTTTCTTTTGTCATAAATACATAAACGGGATATGTGTCAACGAGAGAGAGAGCCCTGGTATTCCTTATAATTAATTTTTTTGCAAACGAGAAATACTTTGTGAAATACTGTGAGAATGAGGAAAAACGAGAAAAAAGAGGAAGAGGCCTAGAAGATATTGGGCGAGGCAACAGAATAGTTTATTTATTTATTATTTTATTTGTTTTCACTGAATGGACAGTTTATAATTATTTTTATATGTACGCAACATTTATTTTTTTGAAGTATTATGAATTATATTGTAATATTATATTAATTAAATAATATGAATTACTTTGGGCATTGCTATATTTTGAATATATTTGTCTTTGCAGTTCATCGTGGCTCGTATTGATACTTTGCCGCTGCGCGTCGTATTGGTGAGTCAAAAATTGCTTTTTTTTTTAATTTAAAAGGTAATGCATCTGCGAAAAATATAGGTAAATGTAGGGGAAGCCTGGGCAAAATGGACGTCCTGGGTAAAGGCGAATATCTTTTATTTTCGCTTATCTACCTGAGATTGCGCTATGAATATCTAGCAGTTGAAGGAATGACTGATCAGCAACGATATGAAAAGTATGAAACGACATATGATTGCGTTTGTTTGTGCTTAATAGAGACATATAGAAAATTAAGTGTTTTTGCGATTTTTCCTTAGGTAGCTTAATTATTATCTGTAATTGTTTCTTAACCAGTGTGAATAATTTTTTATAAGAATTTTGTGTCTTTTATATTCGAGATTAAAATATTTCATTTAGTGCTTTAACTTATTCTAACTTTTCTAAATTCGCGCCAGGTAGATCCTTTGGGCAAAACGGGTGAGGACAAACGGATGATCCATCCTCTTTACTCGGTATACGATTACAATGAAAATACTGGGAAGGGACAAACGACCTTTCGAGTGTACACGTGTTTGTTTATATTTTTATTTAGTCTTTACCACAATGCAGTATGATGATGTGTTTATGACTGATCCAGTGCAGTCGTTGCACCAAATGGGCCATAAAGGCTACACTGCTTATAGAAGATTTGATAGCTACTTTTGTGACGATTGCCAAGACTAATTCTAATTTTTAAAATTTCATTTGCATTGCATCGAATGATCCATTCGCCTTGTCCAGGAGGGGTCAGGCAAAGGATAGTTTCTCTTTTTTTATGTTTGAACTAAAACGATATATTAATGTTCAAGTTTTTTAATTATTTTTATTTTATTTCAAAGTTAAGTTCTTTAAGAGATTTATGAGAATAAAAATTCTGATCTCAATTTTAATTGTATCATTTTTTCTTCTCAATCTTAACACGTCCGCACTGCTCGGGCTTCCTCTACGTATGTATAATATAATAAATTATATGTATTAAATTAAGAAGCTGAAAATTTTATAAATGTAACACTTCGTGGATTTATTGCCATGTAGGTAATAATGCATGAACTAGGATAGATTAGTTTTAATATTTAAGGCATTGTATATAATGTTCACTAATATTTATTATGCATTTTAGAATCTTGTACTATACACATTTATGTAATATAAATTTTAGCGAATGAATGGAAACTATGTACATTTAATTTATGGTATCTTATTACAAAAGAATAATTACTTGTAGTATACCCTCTCTCTCTCTCTCTCTCTCTCTCTCTCTCTCTCTCTCTCTCTCTCTCTCTCTCTCTCTCTCTCTCTCTCTCTCTCTCTCTCTCTCCCTCTGCGTGCGTGCACGCGTGCGTATGTATTGTGTGTGTGTAACAAAATGATAAAAATTATAAATACATTTAATTACAAAAAATACATTACTTTTCTGAAGTTTATAAAATAAATTTGCAATTAATAAATAAAGTAGTGAGAAATATTTTAGGTTATAGATATATTAAGTAAATTTGACAAAGAAAATGATAAGAAATGGTATTTGAAAAAGAAAAATCTATCTGTAAATCTTATAAAATTACCCCCTTACACTTTTTATTAAGTAAAGTTCCTACTCTATAAGATTTTCAAGAAAAATACAATAGTTTCTGAGAATATCATAAAAATATACATATTAATAATATTATTTGGATAATTTTAATTATTTATAATTAATTATAATTATTACAATTATATTAGTATGTAATTGTAATTATTATAATATTAATATAATTGTAATTATTATATTAGCTATTAAATTATTTAATTATACATTAGTTATAGCTAATTAAATTATTGAATGTGTGTACGTGTATTAGTAAAATTGAAACATAAAAATACAAAGTAACAGAGATATAAAATATTGACAATTTTAGAATATTTTCTTCAAATTTGTTTTCTTCTTGATATTATTATTTAAAATAAATTAGTTAATATAAATTTTTATAAAATTTAATATTATTATAATATTTAGATGTGTGTTACATTATTTTATTTTATTTTTTTTTAAGTATTAGGTGTTGGAATTAATTCGTAGCGTTTTTTAATGAAAGAATGTTATTTATTTCACATGAGCATTAAAAAATACATTAATGAAAGTACTTCCCATCACTTGTAAAACGCTACGAATTAATTCCAACACCTAATATTTATTTAATATTTAAGTATTTTATTCTTTAGTTTACAACTTGAAGTTTACAACTTGAAGTTTATGCTCGGCTTTTCTTCCGGATTAAATATTATACGAAACAACGAGAAAAAGAAACAGAATTTTATATCGCAAGAATAAGTAAGAGAAATATATTGTACTTTTTTTAAGTGATAAAATAAATACAGCAACAAATAATAATCAATATTTTTTATTAAATAAATTTAATACACTTCTATTTTATTTTAATCTTTTATGACTTATATATTTGTTGATTAATTCTACTTATCGATTTAAATCTCATCGCCGCGCGCGAGATTATTATTGCACTTCAAAGAAATATCAAAAGAATGACAAATAGATGATTATTTTCTTTTGATTTACAATTGGATTAAAATAAATTCACTATTTCAATGACTGAACAAAGAAGCAAAAATAATTATGTTACATACATTTGTATTAAATTTATTTTAAGAAATATGAAACTAGTAGGAAAAGAAAAGTTTTTTGTGACACTGACGTATCTAATGTATGTACGTCATGATATACGAACAGTAAAACGTCTTGCTTCTTAAAAGTCTGTCTCAAAAGCCACAAGTTTGGACGTGTATTCCTTACACACGCTCGCGCGCGCGTAAAAAATTAAATTTACATTCTTTTTCCGTTTTACGACAGATAATACCGTGCGGTGACGGTTTGCCATAGACAGTTACCCTTCGCAGCTGCGGTCCGATTACGGTGTAAATCTATGTTATGTTCGAAAATCGGCAGCAGAGCATTAATCGATATTAATTACATCACACGATGACTCGAATTCTATCATTCGAATCCGTTTTCAGCCCTGTTGACCCGATACGGAACGAGTGGCATGACTATTTGGCTTCCCGCACGAAATCGTACCCAATGTAGTGTATATTGATAATCGATTTTTGATAGAGCGAGACAGATATATTTGCATGGGAATTGACATTGCACGAGACAATTTGACTTTTGATGTTATGTAACGAAACGTGACGCGTTTGGGACTTGAATTGAATCGACGTCGCTTCCGTGTGCGATGTTATGTTAGACACGGCAAAGTAGGTCCGTAATGCAAATTACTTATCTACATAGAGAACGCGTATAAATAAATATAAGTGTAGAAATAAAATGTAAACGAATATAGACGTACCTAAAAATCCTTCTGTACTCGTTGTAGCATTGTTTAAAATTTATATAGAATCCGAAGATTTTTTTTAAACTTACATAATTTTTTAAATTACTCTTGAGACAAACTACCTCATCAAAATATAGCATCGAGTATAATTATTGTGCGTGCGATCTATGATCTAGAGTGACTATAGAAGTATAGACTACACATTCCAATGAAGTTGTTACTATCTGCAGTTTAAAAAGAGTGAAACAGCTTGAGGCATATTATTTTCTCTCTTTCTCTCTCAAATATTAGTAGTGAGGATTACATAAAGTTAAATTGCTTTTCCTCTATTTCCCATCCGAAACGACTTAAAAAGAGATACGCTTTAACATTGTATTTTCTTTCTAAAGGATCTCGATGCTAAGATCAGTTAAAATAGGGAATGCACAATATATACCTATCTATTACGTCTGTGATCGCAACAACGATTATTATCTTCAGACTAATATTCCGTTAGAGATCGATTTTCGAAAGGAAAAAGGAAAGTTAATGAAAATTTTCGGCATAATTTATGTTACACACACACATATATATATATATATATATATATACACATATATATTTGTTGATATAATTTATATATCACTAAAATTTATTCAAAATTGTTATTTACTTGTTTTTTTTGCTTTCTTTTTTTTTTAAAAGGTTATTGTTAAGATTTGACCTATTATCGAACGTTCTTTTATAGAATTGAAGAAAACTCCGTGTTGATTAGTTTTCATGTTATTGCAATTGATTCTACCATCAATAAGACTTATAAGATTCTTATCATTGTCATCTCTACATTATTACTTTCTTATAAAAAGTTCAGAGCAATCAGCCAGAGATTTATCTACCGAAACTATGTTCACGCAAATGAAATCAATCGCTAGTAAAGTTTTTGAAAGTTAGTTGTACATTTATTCTATCTGCATGGCGTTTATTAAAATCTATAAGTTCATTATTTCGTTTGTAAAGTTTGCAATATTGCAACAGTGATTTACTACACGCGTTTATCTTCATTAAAGCGAAATCGTACTGAATTTTCTGCTGCAAAATTCGCAAAATAAGTTCTCCAATTAGCATTTTTCTGACAGAATATCTATTTGTCACTAGTATATTTGTCAATATCCGATTTTGTGTAATTTAAATTAATTCTTTAATTCTTGATTCTTGGAATAAAAAGATTTGTAAAAATCCATAAATGAATGCACACAATTATGATTAATTGCAAAGTTTTAAATTTACGCATCTTATTTTGTTCTACTAAATTTCTTTGTGAGATGTACATTGTTGTCTGATGGATATTAATAATATCGATATTTCCAATAATATACAATATTTATATTTATAGGAGGTAATCTTTCTAATAATTTTCGATTATAAGTCTTTACATTGTGATAAGGGGAAAAAAGATTTAATTTTGTACATTAATGATTTAATAATTTGTTTAAATGTAATAATTCGTTTAAATTATTAATGTATAAAATTTAAATCTTTTATTTTTCACAATATCGTTTGATTTTATCATTATAATGCTATTTAATATCGGAAATAATTCCAGATCGAAAATAATTCTACAATTATTCTAGTCGATTTTTATTTCGGTTATTGTATAAAACAACAAAATATCAGTTTGTTTAAGTTAACTATTTGCCTATTTTAATATGTATTTTTTTACTGGTTTCAATACTTGATTCAATGCTTTATTTATATCTACTTTGTTTATGTCACATAAGAAAATAATATGATAGAAATGTAATTAAAATTTTACTTATTTAGAGATAATATATATACATACACATATACATAGCGTTTTTTCTGACGCCATGCAAATGTGCTATTCTGAAAGAGTAGCATAACGGTGCGAGAATTAATTAAATTAGTCGAGTACTCCGAAATCTGCGTTATATTTCTTCTGCAAGAGAGATACTGTGCTTTGTATTGTGTGCGTGGTAAAAATGTCCAAAAAATAACTTCTCTTCCAGTTGTAGAAAATTGAAGATTTAGTACATATGTGTTATTTTGACCTTTCAGCTATGATGCTAAAAGAAAAATGTGGACCGACTGTTGCTATTTTTTAAAATCGTAAAAATATAAAACATGAGAATTTTACAAATACAGTTTTCTCAATAGATATTGACATTTGCCTGACTGAAACCGTTATTAATTTTATAAATTTTATTTTATCATAACAATATCTTTAAATAAATTTGAAACCGTTGAAATTTTGAGTAAGTTCATGTTTCAATATTGCAAATGAAAACCAAGCGAAATACTCTTGACGTTTACTTTTGATAATGGAAATACAATTTTGTGTACATTTCCTCGCGTCTATACTGAGAAAAATTTCTAGTTGAAAATGGACGAACTTGAAGATTTTGATCATACAGATTAGAATTCTAGTTATTTCAACTACAAAATTCTAATTTGTCTATTTTCATGTTCCACATGCAATAGTAGATCAAATCAATGACACTTAGTACGTCGGTACAACTTAAAATCAATAATTTAATAAGGCGAGTGCTTTAATCGGTTTTTTACTATTCTATTCGCGATCAAAGATAGAAATATCGTTGAACACAAGAACACTTAGGATAATCCCTTTCTTGAAATTTAATGCGTTCGTAATAAAAAGAGTTTGCGATGTTTCACAAAGTTTTATCACTCCGCGACATAAACGTTCAAGATGTTTGACGTTTGTTCTTCATAATTTGCAATAATTCTCTGTCGTAAGACATAAACCTCAAACAATCTCGCGTTAACGCATGCAGCAGTACTTAGAGCCACGATCTCATCCGTATAATACCATCACCGCCGCATCGCGCTAATAGTGGCAGATGTGATCAGAAGGTGGCGAACGGAACTCCGAGTAGAAGATACCAAAGAGTGGCGAGAGATACGTACTCGTGCGGGCGTGAACGATAGAGACGGAAGCGACGGAACGTTAGACCGAAAGAGAGGGAAGAAAGAAAAAAAGCACACACAAGAGGTGGGAGCTTTCGCGGGCCGTGAGATACCGTCGGCGGGGACAACAGGGGGCGGTTGGAAAGGAGGAGGGAACGTGGAGGCCATGAGGAGCCTTACGGCGGTGGGGACGAGTGGCGGTGGCGACGCTGGCGGTGGCGGCGGTGGCGGAGGCCGCTCGTCGTTCAACACGCAGGATCAGTCTCGGGGAGAGAGACCTCGCTCCGTCGCTTTCGCCTCGCTCTATCTAGTACCTCCGCCGCATTCGTACACGCTGGCAAACGCGCTGTTCTTTACACGCTTAAGTTAAAAAGAGAACGCGAAATTTGCCGCGTACGGTAAAGTTCGGCGGAAGAATCGCGGAGATCTCGACGAACGCACGGTAACGAACGCCGGCGTATCTTTCGCGTCGGTAGACGGGAAGCCTGTTGCGAGTCGCTTCCGTCGATCCGTCCACTTCCTCACCTCCCTACTTCCTTTCTCCCTGACGTATTTCCGTCAGGTAGAAACGGCCGTCGCACCTTTCCCTTTTCTTTGCTCCGATATTTCTTCTTCACCGACGAATCGATCCGCGACGTGTCGTGGTGGTTGCGTCGACTGTTGTTGTTTATTACGGTCAACGGGGAAGCCGGGTCGAGGGACGCGGAGCGAAAACGAAAGGAAGAGAGAGGAAAATCACGAGGAAGCTGGAGAGCGACAGGAGAAACCCGCGTGCGTTCTCGTTTCGTCCTCTTTGATCGAGCACGCACCCTTCTATCGGTCGACGAAGAGAATACGAGGGAGAATAGTGGGTACCGCGTGTAAGAATCATCCCACGACGCTCTATCCGCGCTATCAGCTCGAAATGGCGATCTCGGTGCTGTAAAAAAAAAGAGTAGAACGCTATGTAATAAATGCAAAATAATGAGAGAGAAAGAGAGAGATATGAAAGATGAAGACTACTTAGGAATCGCGCGCTGACGTTTAAACCGTGACGTAGTACGCTCTCGAGTGGTGACCCTTTTTCTTACGAGGACGTGAATGCAAGACTAATTAGCGAGGGGTACTAGCGTAGTGATGAGAGGAGAAGAAGAGAGAGGGAAAACGGATGGGAGCACCGACGTAGCCGGGTTGAAGTACCAAAGATAAGGGAAACTTTGTGTTCGCCGGTATGTGTCTGGTAGTCCTTAGGGCATGCTAAGGAAAAGGGCGAGAAAAATCCCTCGATTTTTCTCAGTCTTTCTCTTCTTCTTTCTCGTCCAATAGTTTCCAGAATTCGCGAGTAACTGTCGAGCTGGTGAACGTCGAGTATAACGATGAGACTGGGTCGCTGTCTAAGCGTTTTAGAGCCGACGTCTACTTTCGAATGAGACAAGACGGGATAAAACAACGTTACGCCATGCCCCGTTTCTGTTGAGAACTTTCCGCAGTCAGGTCGTATATTTTACACGCGAAACGAATGAGGAATAAATAGTCGAAGGGGAATTATAGGGTTGTACGATTAGATCTGGCTTTCTGCTCACGTCAGACCGCTAATCTGGATTAGTCATTTCGTGGATCGTTCAGCGAGAGTTTTATCAAAATAAATTATTCAAGCCGTAAATCTAACAATTTTTGGAAGCTTAGAATATATGTGAAACCGTAAACATAAGTATAGTAAAAAGAAAACTCACGTTTTTATTTATTATATAAAATTTTGTCATATGATTGTTTTTTTAATTTGAAGTTCAATTTCCTTCTTCGCGGTGATCTATAATTTACGAATAATATTTTTTCACGGCGAACTTTGAACTTTGCATTCTAAAATGAAAAAAGTTCTCAGAATTTAGAATATTTAATGTCACTCAATCGAATTTTCTCTTTACATAAAATATTATTATAAATTGTGGCAAAAGTAATCAAAGTAAACTATTGTCAATTTTTGTAATATTAAATTACTATGGTAATTAAACTTTAGATTAACTTCTCGCAATGAGAAAATCAAATGGAAATTACTCGGATAGTAAAACAACGGCTTCTACGGAACTTCCGGGAAACTCGGAATGAGACTCTAGAGATTGATTTATTGCGTCGTATCTATTTATACTACGGTAAAGATTACATCGATAACCAACTTGTTTCAACTTATTTTTATACATATACTCGTGATGATACATTGATACGTAAATAAGAGGAAAGAAACCATACAATACACCGAATCGCATTCCTCTCTCAATGTTACGTAAATAAGCAATTTTATCGTTCCAACGCATTCTTAGATTAAAACACTAACAAAAAAAAAAAGAAAAGAACAACATCCGGATCTTAATCGATTCAGCAGGCCTGTTGCTCCGACCGGCTTGAAATTTTAAACGCTGCTATTAAATTCGAACCTTACGTGGTTGTGTACAAGTATCCCGTCGATCCCGATGCTGCGAAGCCCACGCTTAAACTTTAAGCACGAACGGGTAATGCAACCGGACGGGGTAATGGGTTAAACGCGGCCGAGTACTCTCTCTCATATATATATATATATCTCTCTCTCTCTCTTTCTCTATGCAGCTGCGGCCCTTTATCGGCCACCACCGAGACGCCTCGATCGATAGCGCGCGAATATGCAATACGCAAAAAGCAACGCGCTCGAGTCTCGGTAAGCTCGGTAGCGGCATAAAATTGTACGCGTCGTCGTGATGTCCGCAGGACGAGGTGAGAATAATATGCGCTCGCGAATTGCGCGCGAGGGTGCGCGAGCCGGAAGGGGATCGAGCTTGCCACAGCAGTGACCTGTGAGCTCGCAGGCGGTACGTACGTTCGATGTGTCGTGAAAGAGCTCGTGTCAACGGCGACGATCTCGCGGTCGCAGTTTTTTGGACGAACGACGGCTTCTCGTGAGTAATCGGGTTAGTTCCTGCCAGCCGAGTCTCCTGGGTAGCCTCGCTTCTTGGTCGTCTCTTCAATCGTCGCGTCCACGTCTTCGTTGGGCGCGCGAAAGAGCTCGAGTTTGAAGAGGACTTTGAATTTCAAAACGATCAGCCCTTCCTATCAGCGAACATCACTGTTCTTTTTCGAGGATACGTACAAGGGATACATCGTGCGCTGAGACGTCGCAATATCCGTAGATATCGTTGAATCACGTAGACACTAAACCGGTAAGCTCTTCTCTATGCAGTTTATTAACGCCTCGTGATCCTTCGATTTCGATTAGAATAAGGAAAACATAGAAAAACTTCTTACATCTTCTTTGTCTTTCTTCTTTTGTCTTTCATGTATTGCTCCATTTCGATGATATTCAACTAGGCAGCTATTGCATTTTTAGTAAAGATTGAAAGTGGAACACGGAAAGAATTTTCTCTTCGAACTTTACTCTAAAAATATGACAGTTATGATACAATATAATATTTTAAAGATTTTTACCATGCACTTCAGTAAAATTAATTAAACTTATTTTATTGTTGTTTTATTAATGAATGAGAGAAAATTCTTTGAAATACAATGTTGTCCCACGATTACCATATTTTCAGGGTAAACTCTAAGAAAAAATTCTCTCCATGTACGTTACGAATTAAAGTTTCGTCGCTACAGGAACTTATATGTTCATTCGCGATAACAGCAATCCCACAATTGGCATAAAATAGACTTTTCCAAATCTATATACATCGAAAGTTGAACTCGTCGAAAGTAAATTTTCTTTTTCACAATAATGTTTATAAAAATAGAACAATACGCGACAAAGGAAGTTAATACACTCGCACAAAACGATAGATGTACAATATGTTGACTTTTTTCTATAATTTGTTTCAATATAAAACAAAAAATATTACAATTTGATCCATTATATGAAATACCGTTGTTATTATAAAAATCTATGTTAGAGAGTTCAGAAAATGAATGAGTAAACATATAGAGAGTACGTTGAATGATCGTTTAGATTCTTCGTAAAAAAGATCGTGAATATCACACTGCAGGATAATTTCTTAACAACTTCATTAAATTACTGTTATTAACAAAATTAAAGTGTTAAAATAACTTTGAACTAAGAGACCATTAATAATACACTGAAGATTTAAGAAACGTTAATTAGTGAAAAAATCCGCAGTCATGGCGTGACTTTTCTGGGGCATTGTAAACGAAAAACACGGATTCGCGTGCTTGAACTGTATTTAATGTTCTAGAGGAGCAAATTAGAGAATACGTTGAATTACCTTGAGTATTCGCGTCACGAAAAAGTCAAGTCGTTGCTCGCGTCGTGTATGCCATGATGAAATACCCTGTATATATGTTCAATTAGAATTAAGAGCTTTGCAACAGCTGTTTCAGTAAATTGAAACAACAGATTAAAACTTCCCGCTATTAATCTGCTGTTATTTTTTTGATGATCAATGTGATGGTGGATATAATGAAGTAATAACCCTATTTTACCAAGCGGAAATTTTTTTTTGTATGAGAATTTTCATAATTGAAATGAATGTTACTGTCGAAAATGAAATCAAGAAAATGTTGACAAAGTTAATTATTTGTGTGAAATGATAGAAACTTATAAGAGCATGTTTTATCAGATATAAATAGTAATAAGAAAATTATTTTATTACTATTTTACTTGCTAAATTATTCCGCTTACGTTTGTGTAAATAAGTATTTTCTTAACGCGAATAGTGTAAATTAACACTGCTTAAATAAAATAAAATGTAAACCGAAATGCCGAAGAGAGAGAGAGAAATATTTGAACATGTTAAAA
The DNA here is from genome assembly GCF_024713525.1 of Acromyrmex echinatior. Classification (NCBI taxonomy): domain Eukaryota; kingdom Metazoa; phylum Arthropoda; class Insecta; order Hymenoptera; family Formicidae; genus Acromyrmex; species Acromyrmex echinatior. Next base: position 8,550,760 of record NC_141854.1, read on the forward strand.
GATATTTGAACATGTTAAAGTTTATTACCGAATCTTGAATAACATCCTATAGCTAAAAAGGAAGCAAATACAATTATACCTATACACGATGGAATTATAACGTTAGTTAGACAATTTTTTTTTAAACATCAACACGTTTTTCTTAATGCTGTGATTTTTTAATCACATCACACGTTTATTGCGAATTTATAATTATTACAGTATGAGACTTTTCTTTTCTGAACTTTTGATATCAAATCTTTTAATACCACAAATATAGCGATTTGCAAGAAAAATTTAACAGCAGATAATAATCGGCGAGCCATGTACAGTTTTTTTTATCAGTTTGCAGTTTGAGTGACGTAACCGGTAACTCTTAAAGCCATTTTTGTACGATAACATGTTTTGTGACTTGACGTCTCAACGATTTAACACTCATCTCGTTGCGCATTAACAACATTTTCCATCGTACAGCCTCCCGTCGTCTCGTCTAACCGCGACGCAGCCCATGAGGTTTGAAGTGTCTGCATAATTCATAGTCGATCTCATGGCGGTAACCTCTCGTCCATCATCTTCGGCTCGTCGGTCGTTTTCATGTTCATCGCGGCACACTTGCGAGGTGTCCTCGAGATAAT